>NW_005876501.1:0-9906 GCF_000147115.1 Myotis lucifugus | reverse complement strand
CACAGTTACACAGTTATATTGGATTAAGTTTATATGTTTTACAAGGTGTTAATTTATTAAATGTAAACACATATACAATCCATTTTTATAACCATGTATTAATAGTTTCTCTTTAAAATACTGGGGCTCAGCCTCTGGGAACTCTGGGTGTGCAGCATCTAAGTCCTAAAGCGAACCACCAGGTGTAGATTTCATCTCTCATGCCCTGTGGAGGTAGAAAGGGTGTCAGTCAACTTTGGGTGTCAGTTTGGGGTCTGATTAGAGCTTCTCAAATGTGTTGAAGCCTACAAAACATACATGGCCAATGTTCATAGCAGCACAATTTACCATAGCTAAGATTTGGAAACAGCCTAAGTGTCCATCAGAAGATGAGTGGATTAGAAAACTGTGGTACATCTACACAGTGGAATACTACACTGCAGTAAGAAAGAACTCTTACCATTTGCAACAACATGGATGGACCTGGAGAGCATTATGCTAAGCGAAATAATAAGCCAGTCAGAGAAAGATAACTATCACATGATCTCACTCATTTGTGGAATATAATGAACAACATAAACTGATGAACAAAAATAGATCCATACACAGAGAAGCATCGAACTGACTGTCAAACCTCAGAGGGAAGGCAGGGTTGGAGGGTGGATAAGAGATAAACCAAAGGACTTGTATGCATGTATATGAACATAACCAATGGACACAGACAGCAGGGGGTGGGGATGGCCGGGGAGAGGTCAATGGGGGAAAAAGGAGACATATGTAATACTTTAAACAATAATAAAGAATTTAGAAAAAAACATACATGGCCAGCTATTTCACCACAATCATCCAGTTCTAAGATAATATTTTTTGCGTGTGGTTCCCTAATAATTAGTAATTATTAGTCATGATGAGGCGCAGCTTCTCTTTCCCTGACCCAGGTGTTGGAGTAGAAAGGCGATGGAGTGTCTGAGCCTCTGCTGATAGACTGCCTGGTTATCATTTTTGTATATATTATTGGAAAAGCTCATAGCATGTGGCTGAGTATCACAATTTATAGTAAACATTTTACAAAACAATTTTTCCTTAAATTAAACATTCCTGATCCACATCAACTGAATCCCTCTGCCCCTGCGCATCCGCACTTGGAGAGATATTTTAAATAACCAGAATATTAAGAAAGAGACTTATTCTTTTTAATATATTTTATTGATTTTTTAACAGAGAGGAAGGGAGAGAGACAGAGAGCCAGAAACATCGATGAGAGAGAAACATCGATCAACTGCCTCCTGCACATCTCCCACTGGGGATGTGCCCGCAACCCAAGTACATGCCCTTGACCGGAATCGAACCCGGGACCCTTCAGTCCGCAGGCCGACGCTCTACCCACCGAGCCAAACCGGTTTCGGCAAGAAAGAGACTTATTAAATGAAGACACCAATAGCTTTGGCAAATCCTCTGCTTTCGAGGACCCAAGGGAATTCTGGGGTACGGTGCTGCAGTAGAATGGTAACCCCAATGCTCGCGATCCAGGGCTCTCCTTCAGAGAAGCTTGCAAGAAATCACGGGCTTCCTCCAACACAGTGTGCTCGGCACCTCATTTTGCAGTGTTTGAAGAAGGGAGCACCTTTACAGAATATAATAGGTCTGGACAGGTGTGAGTGAGAGCTATCACTACAGCCTCTTTACATGGAGAGTAATTGAATTTGAGCTGCCTGAATTACAGTGCCTGGTGTATCTCCTAACTTTTGCCACCAAGCAAAACCTAGAGGAATGAGAGCATATTAGAACATCCTACTTGTCTCCTGTCACCTGCCTAAGGGGTGGAAGTCCTTGACTGGGTTTTCCATCTCCTTTCAGGCAATTCATTCTTGCCCACAGTTTTCCCAGGCAGTCAGCGCACTGCTATTCTGGGCCAATAATAATGCTCCTTCTTCTCTCTCAGCAAATTCCTTGGCATTCCTGTGACCTAGAAAGTCAAACTCAGCCCTGGCTTCTGCTCAGAGACTTTCTCCATAATGTTATAAATGTATCTTCTAAAGAAAATTCAGATTTTTAAAGGGCTTTGGAACAATTTGGAATAATTTTTTTCTGTCAAATTGTGATATTATTTTGATTTCAGGTAGCGCATAAGGAAAGAGCATTTATTCCTCTGTTCTCTGCATATTGGAACACTATCGACATAAAACGTTAGAAGGCCTGGAATGGCCTCTTCCCTGTTCTGCGCCCACTTAAGTTTCATCAATGGCATGGGATAAGTCTCCACCAGGAAGACTCCTCTTGCCCTCCATGTTAGGACCTCAATTAGAACAATGTCAGTGGCATCCTTGGCCCACTTCCCAGTTCCTACTTTGGCTGCCACGTACGGAGGCTGAAAGAGGGAGAAGGTGTGCCATGTAGTTCCTTAGGTGGGCTCACTGAAATCCTAAACAATAGTAACAACAACAACAAAAAACACAAAAACTAACAAACAAGATGAAGCAAATCAACCATAACAAGCAGCAAACAAATCTGCTTAGCTTTGAAGAGTACATTTTGGAGAGAGTGACCCTCAGCGCCTTCATCACTTCTACCCTGCGCTCTTTCACAGCGGCCTATGCAGGGCTGAGCACCTAGTGTTTTCTCTGCTGCTTGGAGTTTAATCTGGCGAAGTCACAACAAAGCCCTACAGCCTTTCGTATACCACCAGCTGCTCAAGAAGTGCTGTTCAAAAGAGCCCTAACTGAAGTGCGAAATGAGATAAAGAGGAAGGATTTCATTCTGAATAGGCTGAGGGGTGCATCCAGGGAGATGATTTCCCCAGCCCTTACTCTCCTATCTTCTCCTTTCCACCTGAGGCAATGGCTGGAACAGTGGTCATGCGTGAAGAAGACTTGTCAAACCATGAGGGTGGCAGGAACAGGCAGGCAGAAAAGTGTGCGGGCAGATAATGGATGGAAAGGCATCTCTGAGGGATTCTGCATCCCTACCAAGCTGCACCGATTTCTGTTCAACTCCCAAAGGGCTGAGGTTTGGGCCTAAACCCAGCCAGGTGGTCTAGATGGACCAAAAATAAGCTACAAGAGCAACTTTCATTCTTCTAGCTCAAGCATGTCAAACTCAAAGGCTAACATGGGCCAAATGAATAAGTGTATGTGGGCCGCACAAAAACAAAAGCTTCAATGTTCATAGAAATATAGGTTTATTTAGATAGAGCCCTGAATATAAAGGGCGGAAATAAATGAGTAATCTTTAACATAAAATAATAAAATATTTTAATAAAAATTAATATTTTTTTCTTGAACATCAACTTACCAGACACTGAATAACTACACAAATTAATAAGCGTAATGCAAGTAAACCTATTTCTCTTGTTCTCCGAAAGCGAAATATTTCCTGTTGCACACACCAAACAAGTCAGTCCAAGACTAATGACGTGGCAATCTAAAATATTCGTTGCTAAAATATTCACTGCTAGTATTAGTGGAGAGAAATGGTGCACCTGCACCTAAGGCGCGTAAGGAAATTGAATGCAACATGATTATAGTAATCAGTCGTTAGTAAACATTGTAGTTCATTATTAATAATTATGTATAACAGGATATTGTAAAAATTAAGTTATGAAATTTGTATTAAAACGTTTCTTTTGTACCATTATATTGGCTGGGCTGCAAAAATATTTGTTGTGGGCCACATGCAGACCACAGGCCGCGAGTTTGACATGCTTGTTCTAGCTCAAGGCCTAAGCTACAAGCTCTTCTAATGGCCTCCTCAATTTAACTCTGGTTCTTCCTTGGTTTTCTGACCTGAGAGAAAGGTGAGGATGGAACCTGTCACAGTCTGATTACTAAGTTTATCTGGAAGAAAGTGTTTTAAGTCTGTTTTTTGTTTTACATCAAAAGCTTCAACCCTGACAACACATGACTAAGAGTATCTGCAATTATGACCTAGATATGAGTATTTTCTTCTTCAGTTTGGAGGGAATGGGAGAAAGCCTAGAGATTTTTCTGATGGTTGAATGGTGTCCCCCAAAATCCACATGCCTGTTGTTGATTTTACTGTCTAAATCTCTGTGGAACCTGGCAACCATTGACTCTCACCTACCCTATACATTAATAGCCTCTCTCTGTCTTTGTCTCTTGTGCCAATTCTCCACAAAATGCAGCAGGTGTATTTTAAAAGTAATATATTGCAGTGATGATGTTCTCTCCCTTGCTTATAACTTTCAGTGCCTTTCTGTGCTTTTAGGATAAATAACAAAACTCTGACCATGACCTAGAAGATCCTGTCTAATCTAGTTAGTCTCATTTTGTAATCTCTTAGTCCTTATAACATGCTGTATTTTCTTGTCTGCCTGGAATGCCTTCTCTCTCTCTCTGTCTCTGTTTCTGGCTCTCTCTTTCACTTGTCTCCCTCCTTCTTTTTCTCCCTCACTCTCTTTCTCTCTCCCTCTTCTCCTCTCACTTCCTATGAGATGAGAGACAAAGGATGAGTAGAAGTTAACTGGGCAAACATAACTTCCCCATGAATGTTTTCCCTGATCGCACCACCTATCTCATCTAGGTCACCTTCCTTTGTCATGTGTGGTCTCTAAGAATCATGCTCTTTCTTTTGGAGTTCTTCCCAGTTGGAAATTGTACATTCATGTAGTACTCCATCAGACTCTAAACTCCTGAGGACAGAGGCTTGTTGTCCACAGGGCCTAGCTTAGTTAATTGTTGAATGAGTGGATCTCATTGACTATTCCCAGTATATACAGGAAGGGGAGTAGTTCTTGAGGGAAATCCACAAAATGTCAGAAGCATTCCATTTGGGGGAAAGAAAAGAAAATGCACTGTCCATGGAGTTTTAAAATTGTCAAGTTAGGGAACTAGTCAATGATATTGTTTCCCTTTTTTATTTTTCTATATTTTCCAGACAGAAAAAATGGCAAAGCATTGAGGAAAGTGAAAATCGAGAAAGGGGCATTAGATTTGATGACTTACTACTCTTTTCTAGTGAGCTTTGATAGAAGAGTTTCAATAGAGTAATAAAAGCTGAAGCTGTGAGCAGTTAAAGGAGTGGGAGGTAAAGAAATGACAGGGAATATGGATTATTTCTGACAAAAATGAAAAGGAAAGATAAAAACAGCTGACTTGAGAAAGTAGCAGAATCAATGGAAGATTTAGTTGCTTGATTTTTTTTTTTTTTTTTTTATGGATAGAGACCGGAGAAAGTCTATAGACTGAAGGAGAAGGCAGTGGAATGAGATTATATATGTTTCTGGGGGGGTTGTCCTGAGATAGAAGAAAAAGAGAAGGCACATGGAACCTAATATACCATACACTCTATAAATAATAATGTAATAAACAAGTCAAGTCAGCATGACAAAGTGCCCGGAGAACTCAAGTCTCATTGCAAAGGATATCAAGCAATTACAAGCCAGGCACTTGCTCCCATGTAGGAATATGGAGCCTTTGATCCTAGAGATTATGATATCAGGAAACTGGATTTTTATGTGAGATACCTTTATTTTTAAAATTTCACAATTGATTTAAACAAAATTTAAAGAAAAATTGTCAATACTCAGTCAATTAGCAACTACTTGGAAACCTATATTTTAGCATCTGTTTCCCCAGTTTGCTGGAATGGCATTTAACAGTTTGTTGAGATATACCAGTAATTCACAAATTCACCCATTTCAAGTAATTTTAATTCAATTTAATTGTTTTTAGTAAATTTACCGATATGTACAACCGTTATCACAGACAATTCTAAAACATTTTCATCAACTCCAAAGACCCCTGGATTCTTTAGCTATCACTCCTCCATCCACCCTCACCCCCCTCCACTACCCAACCTAGCAACCACTGATCTATTTTCTGTCTCTATAGATTTGCCTACTTTGGACTTTTCATTTAAGTGGAACCGTATGTCATGTGGTCTCTCGTGACTGGCTCTTTCATTTAGGGGATAGTATTTGTAAAGTGAAGAAATAGGAAGATGAATAATTTGGGAGGCCTTTAATCTCAGTGAAAGGAAAAGCCAGCTTGTTCCAACACTGAGGCATGTAGAAAGAGAAAAGTGTGTCAAAGTTTGAAAACCATCCTTCAAAACAGAGGGAAAGGCAAAGCCAGAAACAAGTCCTGAAGGAATTCTGCAGCCACGTGTGTAGGACACCTCAAGGACTGATCTGTGTAGAAATCTCCATTGTGATCGTCTTTCTGCACAGCGCTGAGAGGCCGCTGGTGTGCACGAGTTTGGCTGTATCAATAGTTTACAGGGCTGAGGTCTGATCTGGTGATCTGCGCCTATGCTCTGCCTGGTGCTGAAAATTATAAATATCACCCTGGTTGGTATAGCTGTTTATCAGGATGTTATCCTTGAGTAAGCCATTGGTTCTAGTCACCAGTATTGCTCAGAGAAGGCCAAAAAGGAAAACAATCTAAGGATCCTGGTGCCTGGCCCCAACATATTGGGGGTTATCTCCCTGCAATAAAGACAATCATCCAACAACATCCTCTGCAGCTGAGCCCATAATTCCTCAAGGGACTGGAGGTCTGATTTCAAGGGCTTGGCGCTCATCAGAATTGTAAATTTACAAAAGTCTTCCATAACAGCATACCAGGGGACATGACTCTGGAATTTTTAGTAAAACCATGAGAGCAGCGGAACTGCTTTAAAATACAGGGTCTGAGCATGAAGGGACCTGGAGAGTATTATGCTAAGCAAAATAAGCCAGTCAGAGAAAGACAAGTATCACATGATCTCACTCATATGTGGAATCTAATGAACAAAATAAAGTGACGAACAAAATAGATTTAGAGACACAGAAACATGAAACAGAATGGGGGTAGAGGGGAGAGATTAACCAAAGAATTTATGTGTATAATCCATAGACACAGACTATAGTGTGGTGAAGGCCTGGGTGGGGGCAGGAGCAGGGTGGAGGGGGTCAATGGGAGAAAAGAGACATCTGTAATACTTTCAACAATAAAGATAAATTTAAAAAATAAACTAACATAAAATACGGGGGTCTGAGTTGGGCATATAGCTAATGAGGATTGCTGGACTGATGAGAAAATAACTTTCCAAATAGAATATAATGGGGTCTGATGATGGTCACTTTACTACATGTTGTGGCTGCAATTGGACCAAATGACAACCTTTGATAGGCAGAGGCCCACTTCCTTGATGGGGTAAACATTAGCAATACTCACATAATCAGAAAAGTGGTCCCAGCCCTAACTTTCCAAAATTCTACCCAGAGCCAAAACCGGTTTGGCTCAGTGGATAGAGCGTCGGCCTGTGGACTGAAAGGTCCCGGGTTCGATTCCGGTCAA
This sequence comes from Myotis lucifugus, assembly GCF_000147115.1. Taxonomy (NCBI): domain Eukaryota; kingdom Metazoa; phylum Chordata; class Mammalia; order Chiroptera; family Vespertilionidae; genus Myotis; species Myotis lucifugus. Next base: position 2,629 of record NW_005876501.1, on the reverse strand, counting down.
GGGCATGTACCTGGGTTGCGGGCACATCCCCCGTGGGAGATGTGCAGGAGGCAGCTGGTCGATGTTTCTCTCCCATCGATGTGTCTAACTATCTATCTCTCTCCCTTCCTCTCTGTAAAAAATCAATAAAATATATTTAAAAAAAAAAAAATTCTACCCAGAGAGTGATTCCTTAGGAGTCTTCTGAAAAAATTTTTTTTTCTTTGGGTAAAACATCATTTAGGAGACGATGAGTGTGCCTACAATAAGAGGGAGTGCATTTTCCTGCTGGTGTCAGTTTGGAGGAAGATAGTCCAGGGCCATGTGGTGAGTTTTCTTCACAGTCTGGGCACTCCAGGCCCTTTTACCTCCCTGCTCTGCCGTCCCCAGAGTGGGGCTCTTGCAGAAGCTGGAGTTTCAGTCTCAAATTCTTCTTTCAGGCAGCAAATGGAAGAAAAGATAATGAGGAAGTTTAAAAACACCTTCCCACTGTCCTATATGGAAAGTCCAGAGACTGCCATCTAACACTTCTGCGTGTGTTTTATTGGCCAGGGGTAGTTATCTGGTCAGGTTCAGTTGCAAGAGAAATTAGGAACTCCACCTTTATTCTCTATGATTAAAGTGTGAGTGTGATGACACTTGGAAAGCTATGAAATGGGAGTGTTAATCCTGTTACTGTGGCACAGACTGTAGGTTACTCCTCAACATCCTAATTAAAAATGTGAAGGCATATTGGATTACTTGCCATTTATTAGTGATCAGGAACTTGAAGAAATACCATATTAAGCAAGTTTTGTTGCCCAGGAAGGAAGGGAAGGAGGCAAGGAATCCTATATAATAAAAGGGTAATATGCAAATTGACCCTAACAGCAGAACGACTGCGAATGACTGGTCACTATGACACACACTGACCACCAGGGGGCAGACGCTCAATGCAGGAGCTGCCCCCTGGTGGTCAGTGCACTCCCACAGGGGAGCTCTGCTCAGCCACAAGCCAGGCTGACGGCTGCCAGCACAGCGGTAGTGGTGGGAGCCTCTCCCTCCTCCTCAGGAGAGCTAAGGATGTCCGACTGCAGCTTAGGCCTGCTCCCGCTGGCAAGTGGACATCCCTCGAGGGCTCCCGGGCTGCCAGAGGAATGTCTGACTGCCAGCTTAGGCCCAATCCCCCGGGGTGCGGACCCAAGCCAGCAGGTGGTCATTCCCCGAGCGGTCCCAGACTGCAAGAGGGCACAGGCCGGGCTGAGGGACCCCCCTGAGTGCACAAATTTTTGTGCATTGGGCCTCTAGTCTATATATATAAAAGCCTAAGCGATTGTTATGACCGAACAACCAGAACGACCAGAATAACCCGTCGATCAGTCGCTATGACGCACACTGACCATCAGGGGGCAGACACTCAGTGCAGGAGCTGCCTCCTGGTGGTCAGTGCGCTTCCACAGCCAATCTCCTGCGGCCCCTCCCCCCAGCCGGCCAGGCCAAGAGACCCCAGCCGTGCATGAATTCGTGCACCTGGCCTCTAGGGACCACATGACAGTCATAGAGGGCATCTAGCCTGGTTTCCTTGTTTTTATTGGAGAATAACAAGGCCCAGGAAGACTATGTGACTTTTCAAATGTCCTGGAGCCTTCCAGTAACGAAAACCCAGGACTGATTCCCCAACCAGGATCTTCTCATGCCTCATGGATATCCAGGTACTACAGATGAGGAACCTGAGCACCTACAAGATTGCTCCCAATATAGGTGGCAGATTCAGATAGAATGGCTTAGAGAAAGAGAGATTCCTATTTATTACTATTGTGTCCCTTGCCAGCACTGGTCATCTAAGTCAAGTCCCCAAAATCTATATAACTCCTGACACTCTCTGGCTCTGGACAACATCCCAGCAGGTTATTTTGTCTCTGCTTGAAACTCTGGTGATGGGGAGCTACTCTGAGGCAGCCTACTCTAGCTTTATGCTGCCTTCATTGTTACAGAGTTTCTGATGTGAGGAGAAAATAGCTTCCTTCCATTTTGAGAAAAGGCTCTGAATGAATTATAAACCATGCCAAGAAGTATTTGTGGGAAGAGCGGTTACTATTTTTAATTTAATATCAAGATTTGGGACTATGAAGGGAAATTGCCATGATAAAGTCATTTATGTCAAATAAACTAAAATGGAGCCAGGAGGTCACAAATAGGCTGCCTTACCCTCTTCCCACCTATAACTTTAGAACCAGTTGTGAGATCATATCCTGAACTTTGCTTAATCCTCACCATGACAACCAGACCATCTGCACTCTTCGCCTGAAAGGAGGCAGTCCCATTCGCCAGCCAGTATCCTTCATTTGCATAGAGGACCTAAATGAGGTTTGAAGTCTTGGCCTTTTGTGCTTGCCATAGAAGGATATCTTGGAACCTACTTTTCTTGGAGTCTCACCACCCACACCTACCAATCCTTCTTTTTTATAATCCCCACCTGAGGATATGTTTTTATTGATTTTAGAGGGAGAGGAAGGGAGAGAGAAAGAGAGGGGGAGAGAGAGAGAGAGAGAGAGAGAAAGAGAGAGAGAGAGAGAGAGAGAGAGAGAGAGAGAGAGAGAGAGAAACATCGACCGGTAGCCTCCCATATGCATCAGACTAGGTATCAAACCTGCAACCTAGGAATGTGCCC
>NW_005876500.1:0-9907 GCF_000147115.1 Myotis lucifugus | reverse complement strand
CCCTTCCGGCTCCGATTGCCCCGATCACCGGCCAGCAAGAATTCATGCATGGAGCCTCTAGTAATTTTAATAACATAACTGCATCATCATTCATCTGTGAACCATTAGTGAACACTCACTCAATGCTCTGAATGGCAATTAGACCTGGAAAGAGTATCAGGCTGCTTGTTCTCACACACATGTAGCTCTGTGCAGTTTTAGAAAGTGTTTTCCATATATTATCTCATTTTCAAAATGACCTCTGAAGTAAGTGCAATGTTGTACAGCATTTTGCAGATGAGAAAACTGAGGTTCCACAAATGTAAGTGAATCAAGACCCAAACTGAGATTTCTGACTCCAATTAATCTTTACTGGAAAAGCCATTCTCACCTTAGCTTTTCTTATGTTTATCCCAAGTGTATTTCTGGTGCTGCCCAAACTTTTGACATAGTGATAATATTTGTTCAGTCATTTTAGGCAAAGAGAGGTGTGATTAGTTCAATATTCTGGGGCTTCAGTTGTCCCAAACACCAACCCAACCACAAGTGCTAAAATTTGACACATTAGTAACCCATGCTGGTGTGTTGGAGACACTGACTGAAAATATGTAGTTATTATGGGCTTTACCAGAGTCCTCAGTTTACTCCATTATGCACCAAAATGTGGTAGGCAACATCTCCAATAATATGTCAATTACAGCATGAACTTATAATCAAATTCACAATGGTTACTGCCCATATAGCAGATGTTCTATCTATATAAACATAATTTAGCTTCATGTTGCCTAGTATTTTAAACATTATAGAAAGATTAATTCAAACATTCCCCATATTATTACTAGAAATATATCAAATAGTTGCCTCTTAAGAGAACACAAATGGCTAGGATCTTTCACTTCGTGTTTTCTCTCCTCATCAACAGAAACCAGTAAGACAAAGTGAATTATAATATAATCATGTTCTTTTCTAGTGCATCATTAATCCTTACCTTTCCATTCTATTATAATTCACTTTACCTAACAAAACCAACATTCTTAATGATAGATTAGCTCAAATTTAGCATAGTATATCAGGAAGTAAAAATATGAATCTCAGACATAATACTGTGTTAGTATGAGTGAATTTCTTTCTGTGTCTGTGTCAATTTTGAGTCTATTTTTACCCCAATGGATTTTGATCTCTGCAAATAACACTTCTCAAACCTCATGATGCCATTATAAATATGTTTTAAACCTTTTTGAATTAAATAATCTCCATTTCCTCTTGGCTAACCCTCTTCTCTAGCTAATCTAGAATTTCTATGAAATGTGAGTAGATCAAATAATCATACACACAACATATTTCTTACTTGAATGCAATAATTGTTGAATCTTCTTGCAGTATTTTTTGTTGCCATGAATAACATCACATCGATTCACTTCAGCAAAGATGCTGAAAAGAATCATTTATAAGAACAGAATGTATAAACTAACTTTATTTGGGTTTTTAGTAAAATGGAATTGTGGTTGGAAGAGATTATAGAATTTTCAAATATGATATTTGGAAGATGTTTATTAGCTTTTTATGGCTACAAGTTTTCCATCTGTTATGTTAACAATATTTAGTAATTTATGTACTTAGTATCACAGTAAAGAGAAGAGATATTCCTATGGGATTCCAGAAAAAATAGATGACAGCCACTTATGAATGAACTGTCCAAAACCTACCCCCAACAATTTAAATATTATAAACTCATGTTACCTAGGCTTTCAAAAACAAATACCTGATAGTTTTACCCTGTACTTTTTGGGTTTGACATAGTAATTAAGCTTAAAAAATTCTTCATTGTCCACCTTTTTGTTGATGACCAAAAAAGCTTAGCTCTAACTAAAGTAAACTTTGTCCTTTAACTTAAAAACAGTGTTTATAACTACAATCCTTGCTTAGAGTTATACACATACACACATATGAACACACAAGTTCTTTCTTCTTTTTCTGTATAGAGCATTGTGCTTATGACTTGAGAAGAGAAATTCAAAAATAATTTATAGACAAGGACTCATAATTTGTAGAATATTAGGAAGAAACTATTAGATTTTCAAATATAAATCTGTTTAAGTATCTCCCCTTCTTAGAAAGTCTTCCATAATCCCCCGCACTGACTTTAGGATAAATATGAAGCACATTATTTATAGGCACACACGGCCCTTCATGATCAGGCCTAAGCTTGTTTTCCAGCCTCAAGATTCACCCCTCCTTCTGATTCATGTCTGGTCTGTCTGATGCTCTTAGAACCTACACAGTGGGACTATTGGTAAGCCTTTCCCCAGAATCCCCTCTCAGGCCTCTCCACCTACCTGATAAGCTCAAATACTGCTTGCTCAGTGAGAGTAATCAGCATTCCTGCCTTACCATAGCCCTGGTTGGCCTCTTGCTCTTCTGCTCCCTTGTGCACACCTCTCCCTCAGTGAGAGTGTGAGAAACTTCCACAGAACAAGAAACCCTCCTCCAAGAAACCCTCAGGACCTCAGAAGGTGCATTTTGTATGGAAACCTTACACTTGTTTGCAGTTCAGGTTAACTTATTTTCCCTCATAACCTCATTCCTCCGCTTAATTTGTTTTACTTTGTCGTCTTATGGGAATACATTTTCAAATAAGTAAATATTGCAGTATCGACTTCAAAGCTGGCATCAAAATTCTTTTAGAGAAAAATGCCCTTATTAGGAAGCACATTTTTAAGCCATGGGGGAAAGGTAAGGCCCTGCGGGCATGTGTTGGCAGCTTTCAAGACAACAAAAACAGCGGTCTAATTGCTCTGTGTGTTAACAATGGAGAGAAATATGTTGATGGAAAATAAAGAGGAAATGGGGAGGAGGGGGAGAAAAATATATAACATACAGACAATTATTTCAGCTAGAATTTTGATTATCATAGAGGGACTTAGGAACAGAATTATCTTAAGATGACTATTAAGCTGATTTCATTGATGTGATACAGACTTGTCCATCATTCCAAGTATCAAATATATGTTCCGCTCCCTGGGACGGAATTCCACATCTGAGATGTCTAGGTACACAGTGAAAGGAGTTTTTTGGGGTAAAATAAACAGGTTTAGGAAATTTTAAGAACTAGGGGTTCCATAGTGGGAAACAACGGGGCTGCAAAAGGTATACGTTCACAGAATAAGGGAGCTGCCAGAAGGGATACACTCACAGAATAAAGGAAAGGAAGCCACTCATTCAAAGAGGGAAGAGGTAGGCCAACGGGAATAGAAAACAAAGGGGAGGTGAAGAGGGGAACCTCACATGGGGTTTGAGCTCAGAAGCTGCTCTAGTGACCAATCAGAAGCGATATCAAGACACAAAGACTGCAGCCTTTATAAACCTTAGAAAAAAGGGATCGAGTGGGTCTCTCCCTCTCCCCACGTGGGAGTCTGAGCTTGTTTCCCAATAAATTTCCACATTTTCCTGTACCACCTTTTGTCCATGGCTTCATTCTTCAAATCCACCTGGACAAGAACCTGGGAAGCCACCTTTGCATCCTGCCCAGGGGAACACCCCACGTTCCAGTTAAATTCCTGAATTTCAATAGCAGGAACACTGGGGAGAGAGCTATAAGAGGATCCCTAAACTGAGCTAATTGTGGAGGAATATGCAGGTATACTCATGAGAACAGGGGAACCCCTGATACCAGGTATTTGCAGAAATACTGTTCTAGGCATTGACTACAATCTATGGAAAGCATGAGAAGCCAATGTGAGCTATACTCTAAGGACTGTGACTCCACCTGATAGCTAGTGTGGAAGAAAATCAATCATGGCATGATTAACATAAGACTTTTAAAATACTTAGCAGAAGAAGACTCCAAAGAATCTTTCTAATTTGAGGAATAAGGGCAGTAATTTTATAGAACTTTCACAGGAGGGCTTACATAATTTACAGTTTATATTAAGAATAGTGTAAGGGCAAGTATACATTAAAAATAAGAGGCTTAATTCTCTTGAAAAAAAAAGAGACTTCTCTCTTCTCCCTTTCTTTAGAACATTCATTTTAGAGAACTTGTAAGTTCTCTCTCTCTCTCTCTCTCTCTTAAGTGCATGTAAATCTTTTTAGAAGTTATTATGTCTTGCCAGCTTTATGACCCAGAAATCTTTCTCAAGGACCTGGAAGATATCTCTTGAAATGTAAATATCAAGAGAGAGCACCTCCCAGTTTCTATGGGAGAATTGGAGCCTAATTTTAGCAAGTGCCTGACTCAAAGTTGTAAATAGGAGAATGAAAATAGAAGTTTATTTTCACTTTGTATAAAAGCAGTTGACTAACACCAATAGGCACCCCAATTACCTGGCGCATTTAGGATGAACTCTGTGTGATAAATGGTGTGGTAAAGTACTCTTTCGTGAGGACTAGTTATTATCTTTAGGACATGTGTGCAATGGTTTGTATCTGCTTGCCTATTTTAAAGGGTGAGATTTCTTTCTGTCTGTACGATCTCTTAGCAAATTGTCTGTTGTATATATCCCATTCTGGCTTAATGCTCATTCAATAATAAAACTGTGTGTGTGTGTGTGTTTTAATTACCCATGTGAGGAGATTTTCTGGGTTGGGGGGGTTTTCTTTTTAATTATTTCTTCAACAACAATTGATCAAAAGGAAGCATATTTTGTGAATTAGCAACTATTGGGCAATTTTTATTTAGCATGAGGAGGAGGGGGTATTATAAAGTTAGAGACCAATTTCTTGTGCAAAAGAGGGTAGGGAAGAACTGCTGTGAGACTGAGGGAGGCCCAAGTGCATGTAAGAACCACAGCAGAAAATTCTCACCAATGTCTATTATGATGAATATTGGAAATTAACAAACATCTTTGTTTTGAACATCTCTTCTCAATAAAAACATTGACATCAAAGAGTTGGTATAACTCATACTTATATCCTTTATATCTAAAATATACTAACATCTAATAGGTATTGTTTTTATTGGTACTTAATTAACATAACATTGTGTAAGTTAAAAGATGTACAATATGTTGATTTAATACATTTATATGTTGGGACATGATTATCAGCAGAGCTTTAACTATAACACCTCTATCACATCACATACTTATTTCCTTTGAGTGGTGAGAACATTTAAAGTCTAGTGTCTTAGCAATTTTGAACTATATAATATAGTATTGTTTACTAAAATCACTGTTTGTACACTAGATCTTCAGAACTTATTTATCTACTAGTTGCAAGTTTATACCATTTAATAACATCTCCCAATTCCTCATCCCCTAGACTCTGGCAACCACCATTCTACTCTGTTTTAATGAGTTCAGATTTGTTTGGTTTCACATATAAGTGATATCATACAATATTTTACTTTGTCTGGCTTATCTCACTAAGCATAGCACCCTTAAGTTTCATAAAAATTGTTTCAAATGACAGGATTTCCTTCTTTTTCATGGCTGAGTAATATGTCTTGTATGTCACATTTATCCATTCATCCATTGACACATAGGTTGTTTCAAACTTTTGGCTATTATAAATAACTAGGAGCTCAATGCATGAATTCGTGCACCTTGAAAGAACTGTGGGCCACAAGGCTGCAGTAGGCACAGGGGGGCATTTCGGCCCATCCTCCGCGCCCCCGCCCAGCCCCTCCTGCTGCAACCCTGGTCCCCTGTCTGCTGGCAGCCCCGCTCCCGCCACCCCTGCTCTCACATGCTGATGGCACAGAGTGATTGGGGCTGGTGCCAGCAGCAGGTGCAAGTGGGGCCAGCACCCCGATTGCCCCTCAGGAGCAGGGGGAAGTTGAGAAGTCCTCAGGGGTGATCAGGGCTGGCAGCCGCCGCTCGCACCCACTGATGGCGCCAAGCGATTGGGACCAACGCTGGGCACCCACAGCAGGTGCGAGCAAGGCCAGCGCCAGCAGCAGGAGCAAAGAATTTTCAGTAACCACCAGAGGCTTACCCTGATGACAGCGACCGGTGCCCCGCCTTGGTCTGGCACCCCCGCTCACCTGCTCCACCATCCCGCCGTAGCCGATGCCTGCCATGTTCCGCTCATGCCTCCTGGTGGTCAGCGCACATCATAGCAATCGGTTGTTTGGTTGTTCCGGTTGTTCTGCCATTCAGTCTATTTGCATATTAGCCTTTTATTACATAGGATGCTGCAATAAACATGAAGGTACAGATATTTTTTGATATCCTGTTTTTATTTTCATTGGATATATACCCAGAAGCAGGATAGCTGAATCATATGGTAGTTATATATTTAATGATTTGAGGAACCTCCATACTGTTTCTCATAATGGTTGTACCAATTTACATTCCCACCAATAGTGCACGAGTGTTCCCTTTTCTCCCTATACATAGCAACACTTCTTCACTCTTGTCATCTTGATTATAGCAATTCTAACAGGTGTGAGGTAATAGTTTAATGTGGTTTAGATTTGTGTTCTCCTTATGAATAGTAATTATAAAGTTCAGGACATTTTTTATGTACCTGTTGGCCATTTATATATCATTTATATTCAGTTTATCTATTTTTAATTGGGTTGTTTGCTTTTATTGAGTTGTATGAGTTTTGTATATATCTTGGAAATTAACCCCTTTCTGATTGATATACACTTCACAAATATTTTTCCCTGCTCTGTATGTTGCCTTTTCATTTTGTTGATTGTTTCTTTTGCTATGCAAAAGCTTTTAAGTTTGATATAGTTCCACTTGTGTTTTGCTTTAGTTGCTTGCACTTTTGGTATCTTCCAAAATATCATTGTCAACACCAATGTCAAGGAGTTTTTTTCCTTACATTTCTTCAAGAAATTTTATGGTTATGGGTCTCATGTTTAAATCCTTAATCATTTTGGATTAATTTTTGTTAGTGGTATAAGATATGGGTTCAATTTCATTTTTCTGCACATGGTTAATCAGTTTCCCAGAACCATTTATTGAAGAGACTATCTTTTCCCCATTAAGTGTTCTTGTCTTCCTTGTTAAATATAAGTTGACCATATATGTGGGGTTTTATTTCTGGGTTCTCTGTTCTGTTCCATTGGTCTGTGTATCAGCTTTTGTGTCAGCACATATTGTTTTGTTTTTTAAATATATTTTATTGACTTTTTTTTTACAGAGAGGAAGGGAGAGGGATAGAGAGTTAGAAACATCGATGAGAGAGAAACATCGATCAGCTGCCTCCTGCACACCTCCCACTGGAAATGTGCCAGCAACCAAGGTACATGCCCTTGACCAGAATCGAACCTGGGACCTTTCAGTCCGCAGGCCGTTGCTCTATCCACTGAGCCAAACCAGTTAGGGCAGCACATATTGTTTTGATTACTATAGCTTTGTAGTAAAGTCTGAAATCAGGAAGTGTGATGTCTCCAGCTTTGTTTTTCTTTCTCAGGATAGCTTTGGCTATTCAGAGATTTTTGTGATTCTATACAAATTTTAGGATTGTTTTTCTATTTCTGTGGAAAATGCCATTAGAATTTTGATAGTTAAAACATTGAATCTACAGATTGCTTTAAGTAGCATGGACATTTTAGCAATATTAATTCTTTCAGCCTGTGGATGCAGGATATCTTTTCATTGGTGTCTTTTCTAACTTCCTTCATCAAAGTCTTATAGTTTTTATTGTATAGATCTTTTACCTCCTTTGTTAAATTTCTTCATAAACATTTTACTGTTTTGATGTATTTGTAAATGGAATAGTGTTCTTCTGTTGTTGTCTTTTCAGATATTTTATGTTAACATATAGAAATGCAACTGATTTCTGTATGTTGATTTTATAACCTGCAACTTTGCTAAATTTGTTGATTAGTTCCAAAATTATTTCTGTTGAGTCTCTCGGTTTTTTTTATATATATGGTCATATCATCTGTAAACAGAGATAGTTTTACTTCTTTTTTATTTGAATGCCTTTTATTTATTTTCTTGATTGTTTTAGTTAGGATTTTCAGTATATGCTGAATAAGAGTGGTGAGAGTGGGCATCCTTGTCTTGTTCTCAATCTTTGAGGAAAAGCTTCAACCATTCACCATTGAATATAATTGTAGATGTGGGTTTATAATAATGGCCTTTTCATGTTGCTCTATGTTTCTTCTAGACCCAATTTCTTGAGGGTTTTTATGATGAAAGAATGTTTTATTTTGTTGAAGGTTTTCTGCAAATATTGGGATGGTAAAGTGATTTTTATCTTTTATTCTATTAATATTTTTCATCATATTTAGTAATTTACGTATTTTGAAGCATCTTTGCATCCCAGGGATAAATCCCACTAGATCATGGTTTCTGAACTATTTCATGTGCTGTTGAATTTGGTTTGCTAATATTTTGTTGAGAATTTTTGCATCTATTGGTTTGTAGTTTTGTTTTGTTTTGTTTTGTTTTCATTGTATTCTTATCTGAATTTGTTATCAATGTAATGCTGACCTCATAAAATGAGTTTGGAATTGTTCCCTGCTCTTCAATTTTTTGGAAAGGTTTGAGAAAGATCAGCATTAATTCTTCTTTATATGTTTGGTATAATTCTCCAGTGAAGCCATCTGGTCCTGGGCTTATGTGTTGGAAGGTTTTTGATTACTCATTCAATCTCCTTACTAATTATTGGTCTGTTCACATTTCCTATTTCCTCATGACTCAATTTTGGTAGGTTATTTCTAGGAAATCATTCATTGCTTCTATATTATCCAATTTACTGCCATATAATTGTTTATATAGTCTCTTATGATCTTATGCATTTTTGTGGTATCAGTTATAATATTCTCTATTTCTGTTTTTATTTGTTTGAATCTTTCTCTTTTTTACTTACTCTAGCTAAAGGTTTGTTAATCTTGTTTACTTCAAAAAAAACTAGCTCTTTTTTTGTTGTTGATCTTTTTAATTGACTCTCTGGTCTGTATTTCATTTATTTCCACTCTTTATTATTTTCTTTTTTTGCTAAATTTGGGCTTAATTTGTTCTTTTTGAAATAGCTAAAAATTTTTGTCAAGTTCTAGATTTCCATTACAAATTAATTTTAGAACATGTCCATCTATTGTATAATATGCTACTTACAAGAACAGGTTTTCTTACAGATGCAGATGAACCCTTTTGTTTTTAGTAACCTTACTTTTCTGTTTATTTATTGTATTCATCAGAATCTACAGGCATCTGAATCTGCTTTTACAGTTTGATTTTTTCTTTATGGTAGTTTTGTTTGGTGGTTTGGTTTTTAATCTCTATTCTCCTAATAACTTCTCCATCACTAATATCTTTTCACTATCAAATATTTCTTCACAGCACATAGTATAGGTTTCAAGAAAACTTGAAATTTAAAGATACGACTTTTACATTCTTAGTACATGATACTGAACACACTCCTTGTTACCTGTCCATGAAAGGCTGAAAATGTTGATATAGCCCTTGAAAGTCCTATACCCAGTCTACAGGGCTTATTTAGTCACATCTCAAAGGGGATAAATAAACATTTCCTCCTTGATTTCTCCAGTGTAATACTAATCCTTTCCATGTACTTGATACTATTTTGGTTTTTAAATTTTATTTATTCATAGAATAAATAGGTGCCCACTCTCACCACTCTATTCAACATATACTGAAAATCCTAACTAAAATCCCCCTCCCCCCCCCACCCATCATCTGCCTCTTCCAGGATGTAGAAATTGATAGCAGAGGAACAATTCCAAAGATTTCTGCAATCCCTTGTTAGTTCTGTTGAGGCTCTGATCAATGTGAACTGAATTAGGGATTTAGAAATAAAGGAGTTAGGGGAGCAAAAAAAGGGAGCCAGGGATGTTGAACCTAGATATGGGATGGCATCTTGTCAGCATGAACAAATACCTTCCCCATAGGTCTCGCCTCACTCCTCTCAATCCCTCTCTTCCATTTATTTGTTTCATATTAATAATTTTTTTTTTATTTAAAAAAATATTTTTATTGATTTCAGAGAGGAAGTAAGAGGGAGA
>NW_005876499.1:0-9908 GCF_000147115.1 Myotis lucifugus | reverse complement strand
CCTCAAGGTGGCTCACTGCGGACAACCGTGAGAACTGGCCCAGGCAGAGTGCTTAGGGCCTTGCGTTCTTGGCACAGCTGCTAAGAACATAGAGGGACATTTAGGTTCCGTGGCGATTGAATGAGTGAGGGAGCAATGTCTTGCCCTGGCAATATTTTATGACTAACACAATTTTTTTTTCTCCTTTCCAGGAATCATTAGAACAACAAACACAACAAAACCTGTGTCTCATTCAGTTGACACCTCATAAAGATTTATTTTCACAACATTTAACATCTGTTAACTATGATGTATTTTTTCACATGACAAAGCAGTGTTTTTTGAAGCGCCATGGCAAGCTAATCGACCACATAACGTAAGTAAGAAGAATAAAAGTGAGTGTAAAAGTAGCAATTTAATGTGAGAATTATACTTTCATGTTAGAGGTCCAATTTTTATATTTTGTGTATCTTGATTAACAGAATGAGGTACCATATTTTCACTCATCTGTTTCTCTAAAATACTTCCTCCTGCCTGGCACGCATTTTGAGAAAAGTATAATTATATTTTCCATGAAATCTCCTGAGTTAATTTTTTTCCTTCTTGTATTAACCTTCATGAAGAAGTAGCTAGCTTGCCACTGGCTGGGATGGAGAAAGTTGGCGTGATTGATGGAATACCCACCATCTACCTTGGCATTGCCTGTTCTTTTTTTAAATATATTTCCATTGATTTCAGAGAGGAAGGGAGATGTGGAGAGAGGTAGAAACATCAATGATGAGAGAATCATTGATCAGCTGTCTTCTGCGTGCCCCCTACTGGGGATTGAGCCCACAACCCGGGCATGTGCCCTTGACTGGAATCGAACCTGGGACCCTTCAGTTTACAGCCTGACGCTCTCTCTACTGAGCCAAACCAGCCAGGGCTACATTGCCTGTTCTTATTGGTTCTGTTTCCTAACCAGAGTAGGAATGGATCATTGTACCACCCTGATTTCCCTGCCCTGAACTAAAATTTTTGTTTCTACATAAAGCTTGGTAAAAAGAGTTATTATCTCCTTTGTATCCACATAACTGTAATTTTTATATAGGGCTGATGTGTACAGTAACTGAATGAGCTGTTAGTTGAACAAAACTTATGTAAAAATAAACATTAAAAATGGCAGTAGACCAGTAAAAACAATCCACTATTTTTTTATCTTGTCCCCTTCTGGTAATGGTTGTTTGGGGGGATGGAGGGATGGGATGGAGGGGGATCAATGGGGGACAAATGGATAAAGTCAGTCATCTAGCCACACTCACCAAATATATATACTAGAAGCCCGATGCACGAAATTCGTGCAAGGGGCTTGGCTCTCGCAGCTGCGGCTCTGTCTGGAAGGTCATCCAGAAGGTTGCCTGCTCTCCGGTCTATTTAGCATATTATGCTTTTGTTATTTTAGATATGTATATATGAAATTAAGGAACAAATATGGTAACCTGTGGTGCTAAATGTTCAAAATTCCCTTTGAGATCTCTGAATTGAAAGCATATTTCCATCTGTGATGAGGATTCCATTCAAAATGAAAAAGTATTAGAAATATTTTCTACCAAAATATTTTATTGCAGTTGTTCTTATTGTCAGAGGCTCACTGGTGATTTCTTGATAGGCTACTACATAAGGCAGTTTTCTGCTGTTTAATTTATTCACCAGTAATCTATATAGATCTATATATATATAAAAGGCTAATATGCTCAGTGTCTGACCATCGGGTAATGACCTCACATAGCAACACCTGGCTTCCTCTCCCTAGTGACAACTAGCCTCCTTGCAACTTCTTCAGCCCAGGAACATGACTTGCTTTATTGCCAGGTGGAAACATTTCACACTTTAACCAAATGTCTGTGAGGCGTTTTCCCATGCCTCATCTCATTTGATCTTCACAGAAGTCCTGGAGTAGGTAGATAGGAGACTCGGTGGAATCCTATGTCTTTTCATTAGCCAGGAAACGGATTTACTGCTGTGTTGCGGACAATTACCTGAAAGAGAAGTTGGGGTGCTTCACTGGGCTGGAAAAAGTTTAGCTAAATCAGAAAGGAGGTCTAATTAAGCAAGTTTATTCTATATCTATAAAAGGCTAAGTTGACTTGCGCATTCGTGATACCTACAAAGTTCTCACTGGTGCCAATTGCATGAGTGTGTTTCCATCTGTCATTGTTGATTGTGAATTTCGTTGACACTTCTATTATACAGTAAGGGCAAATAGCGATATTAAAATATTCCTTCTAATTATTCTAATTAATTTCCTTTCAATGTGAACGAATTCATGCACCGGGCCACCAGTTATATAAAAATGTGAAAGATTCCCTTTGAAACTGCCAGACAGCAGTTTCTGCTGTTTGAACTTACTGAGTTTTTACATGAAGCTAAATGGAGTTAAGAATATTTTTGCAAAGAGAGTTAAAGGATGAGAGAGGTAGAAAAGGATTTTTTAAATGTTAAACTTGAATTTTGTGTAGGAATTGATTAGAATATGTTAACACCTATGTCTGCCATGAAACTTTAGGAATAAACATAGTTAAAGCTATATATTATATGCAAGCTCTTTAAATAAGATTAATTATATATAGTAAGATAGGCATTTTAAATTGGGCTTGGAAGCCACTTCTATCTATATTAACTAACAGTTGTTATGAAAAAGATTTAAAAATTTACTTTGAATTTTTTTTTGCAGTTCATTGAGTCCAATTGATGCAATGGACATATTGAAGAAAATAAGACAAGATAAAACAATAAAAATAATAGACATGTATCCTTCAGACTTTAAATGCCTTTTTGAAACTATAGAATGTTCCAAAGATCACACCTGTAAGTGGCTATATGATGACTTCATGGAAGATGTAATCGTATAGGAAACCGGACTGCCAAGACAGTAGCTGGAGCCGTTTATTTTATTTGGAGATTATAAAACAGTTGAAAAAGAACTAAGTTTTTAAAGCTCACAGTGTTTCAACAGAAGGTAACTATTCTTGTTTTACACAAACAAGGCAGGTAATTTCTTCTGAAGTTGATACCATTAGTACATTGGATAAAACAGTGGCTGCTATTTTATTTACAACTGAATAAAATGAAAACTTCACTTAATTGTGGATTTAATCAGCTTAGATTTGTTTTTTTTAAAATCCTATCTACTGTCAACATACTGGTAGTTGTACGGAATTACCAGATGAAATTAACTTGTAAAAATCCTTTTAGCTAAATACTTACATTGCATTACTTTAAATATTCCACTTTTACTGTTGGTTTTTGCATCCTCCGGGGGCAGTGTTCATTTTTAAAATTAGAAAGTAAATTAAACTGATTTAAATAGTTTGTTTTACTTTTCAGTTTGTTGAAAGGATTAACAAATACTGTGCAATTACATTTTAAAATGGCTTACGCTTTTTAGAAATTAAAATATTTTTTAAAAGATTTTGTGATTTTTTTTTTTTTGGTTGTTTCAAATGAAACAAAGTTGACCCTAACTTATTCACCTTAAATTCCGTCATGTATGGTCAATGTACAGTCAATAAATAATTCAGTCTGTTACTAAACGTCTCTTGCATTTTTGTTCCATCAAGAAAGTTTATCTGAAGTTAGACCTTTACTACATGAATCTAAATGAAATTAAGAATATTTTCTTAGCTCTAGCCTGTTTTGCTCAGTGGATAGAGCTTCAGCCTGCAAACTGAAAGATCCTGGGTTCGATTCCCGTCAAGGGCACATTCCCGGGTTGTGGGCTCAATCTCCAGTGGGAAGCGTGCAGGAGGCAGCCAATCCATTATTCTCTATCATCATTGATGTTTAGATCTCTCTCCCTCTCCCTTCCTCTCTAAAATAAATAAAAAGTATATTTAAAAAAAAGAATATTTTCTTAGGTCATTGAAGAAGCTACTTTATTTTAGCTGAGACATACATAATCTAAATTAGAGTTGTTTGCTATTATAACACTTCGTAATACTTAAGGCATATTACTAAGTAACTCTTTGTAGGGCATATTCTTAATACTTGGCCAAACCAATTCTTCCCAACTTCTCCACTACTGTCATTGGTTTACAAATCAATCTGGCTGGAAACCACATCCTCTTTTTTCTCTCAAAATTCCTGCTGTTACATAATCTGCCTAATCTTCATAATGTCATTCAGTCTTCCCCTCACTGTTACTTTCCTAGTCCTATGCTTTAAGCCTAAATTTGTTACTAGGTTAGAAGAACATCAGCTGGGAAACATTTTAAATGTATTTCAGAGGGATTGACTGATGGCTTTTAGGAAGCTGAATAGGGTCCAAAACCCAGAGAAGCACATTTTGCTCAACCTAGATAAAAGGAATTGAGTATGGGTTCTAATATAAACATATGCTGGGGTCAAAACATGAACTAATGCCTTCCTTACAAGTGGTATATGCTCTGAGAGAGATCAGGCAGTGTCACTTCCGACAAATAGAAGAGGGCATTTAAGATAGAATTGTTAACTGCTGTGGGAGTTAAGGAAGAAAGGGAGTTAAGGAGGGACAATACAGAGGGTCCAGCTAAGGATGGAAACCAAATTTATAGTGGTATTCTACACTGTTGTGTCATTTTAGGACTGGAGCAATGGGGAATGTGGATGATTAGATGAATAAAAGTCGTGTATTAAGATTAGCCGTTAGGTCTGTGCACATGGGAAGTTAGTCTGATAGTGTCTTTCAGGTAGGATGGAAGTGGGGCGTGGCCAAGTCTGTTGGTCGGAGCATAGTTGATGGATGTCTCCAGCTTCTTCCCCCACTGAATCCACCGCTGTGCTTGTGCCC
This sequence comes from Myotis lucifugus, assembly GCF_000147115.1. NCBI lineage: Eukaryota > Metazoa > Chordata > Mammalia > Chiroptera > Vespertilionidae > Myotis > Myotis lucifugus. The sequence goes on along the minus strand of NW_005876499.1, from coordinate 5,122 downwards.
AGGCTGCACCTCCTACAGGCTGTTCCCAGGCAATGATTAAGCATGGTGAAGACTGCCACTACTGGCATGTAAGAAAAGCTGTCAGTCTTGAAGTAGTGGACCTAATTCCACGTTTCATGCCAAATAGCAAACAGTTCTAGCTGTCTGGTGACACACAGAACTCTGGCTCAAGGACTCCCTCCCTCTTGTACTGGCTAAACCTTTCTTGGAATTTTGCTGTGGTCCAGAACTTCCTATCCAGTCTTCTCTCTCTCCTCCCATAGAGTCCTGCAGTCACAGCCTGAAGTACCTCATGCCTTCTGCTCCCTTCTCTGAAAACCTTTTACCTGTCTAATCTTGTCTTAGCATCTGCTTCTCTGCAGACCCAAACTAACACAGGAGTCATGGCATGCGAAAGCAACAAGAAGGAAATGGTTGAAATAAAAAGTGTTAGAACGCCAGTTTTAAGTCATTAAGACTCTGGTATTAAGATACTAGAGGTAGCCCAGCTGGTGTGGCTCACTGGTTGAGCATCCACCCATGAACTAGGGTATCACCATTTGATTCCCGGGTTTCAGGCTCGATCCCCAGTAGGTGACATGCAGGAAGCAGCCAATTGATGATTCTCTCTTCATCATTGATGTTTTAATTTCTTCCTCTCTCTGAAATCAATAAATACATTAAAACAAAAAGATATCAGAGGTGGAGTGATTGCTGGTGATGACAAGTTCCAGGTCTGGTGCCAAGCACTTCAAGGTTAAGCAATTAAAAAGATTTTGCCAAAGGGCCTTTTATTTTTGCTGATGGCTGAGAATAAAAGATGCTCACTGGTCTTTTTGAATCTCCCAAAACCCGAAGAGCTTGGCAGAATGTTCAAATGGAATATTGGGAACATTGTCGGGTCTCTCTGAACAAAAAGTTTTCACTAGAAGAGTGAAATAGCTGCCTATACCCGTGGTCGGCAAACTGCGACTCATGAGCCACAGGCGGCTCTTTAGCCCCTTGAGTGTGGCTCTTCCACAAAATACCACGTGCGGGCTCACGTACAGTACGATTGAAACTTCGTGGCCCATACGCAGAAGTCGGTTTTCGGCCTGGGCGAGTCTATTTTGGAGAAGTGCTGTTGATATTTGGCTCTGTTGACTAATGAGTTTGCCGACCACTGGCCTATACAATTAGCTCTAGGTAAGATCATGGTGACCGAAGATTGTAGGAGGGTGAAGACCTTGCATTATTACAACAGGAGAGTCAGTGATATTTAAGGTTCTTTGTTTTTTGGAATATTAGTAACTTTGCAATAAGAAAATACTGTAGATGTTTTTCTCTAGAATTTATAAGAATACAGTATGTAAATTCAGGAGGTGATTGGTGCTATATCAGTAGGGTAAACAAAAAAAGTTGTGTGTTATAGAATATTACCATTTGTTCCCTCATCACTAAATTGTAGAATGGCATTTAGCAGGTTATCTGGGCCTTGGGTTTGCATGTGCAAAATGAAAAGGATTTAACAATGTGGCCTTACCTGTGGTATTATCAAAAAAGCATCTCTTATAAGGAGGAAACTATCTCCTTTGTCCACCATACAGGGAAAATCCTCTGCAAAATGAAGTCACAGAGAAAGCAGAGCTAACACGAGGAAGTAGGCAGACACCATTCTGCTAACATTTGAGTCCCTGGCTTCAGCCATACCTGAAGTCATCCATATACATGTCCAAAGCCAAGCAAATGCCGAAGCCAGTTGATTTTTTGTTGTTGTTGTTAAAATTAATTTTGGATGGAATTCTATGACTTTCAACCAAGAATCCTAATATAAATACTATCTTAATGGCACTCATCAACAGCTTCCGATTCCTACATTACCACAGGGACTCTTCTCAATCTAATTACTAAAAATTAGCACATTCACTCCTGAAGTGATGACGGGTTAGTGACCTCCAAGCCACAAGCATGGATCTTTGGATTAATAAAAACAAGAAAGGTCTTTTTTTGTTGTTCTTTCATACCCTGTCAGTATATTATTTATGCCATTCTAAGGCTTGAAAGAGCAATTCTAGTTATCTGATGAGACATGATAGACTTTTGTTGTTGTTAATCCTCACCCGAGGATATTTTTCCATTGATTTTTAGGGAGATTGGAAGAGAGAGGGAAAGACAGAGAGAAACACATCGATTGTTTGCCTCCTGCATCAGCCCTGACCAGGGCCGGGGCTGGGGAGGTGCCTGCAACTGAGGTACGTGCCTTTGACAGGAATTGAACTCGGGACCCGTTGGTCCGCAGGTTGACACTCTATCCATTGAGCCAAACCAGTTAGGGTGAGACATGATAGACTTAAAATAATCCAGTAATTCTTGATTAAATTTCATTTGGTTTATTACTAAAACTGCTGGGCAATTCTGTATTAAACATTTATAGCTACTGCTTAATTTACTTCTTGCTAATAAAATAGTGTGTTAAACTTTCAATTAGAGTTTATGGGAAATTGAGCACAACATTCTATGTTCGTCATGCTTTTAATCTGCTCATTAAAAGCAAGGATGTAAAAATAATGGAACAAATAGGGTGAGAAAGCATTGATTTTTCTGTATTTTTAAAATTCAATTTAGATTTTTGATGAAAGCTAACTGTGAAGCCAGTTAGTAAGGATTTTCATTGGAAACATCAAATATTTACCAAGACTTGGAGAAAGATAGTTTCAGGATCCTACCTAGGATTTCCATATGATTTTGGAATTGAAATCTCTACTCCATATGTCATCAACTCTCATAACATCATCCAGTTCTCTTTAAATTTCTTCCCCTGGCTGGTGTGGCTCAGTGTTGAACGTGGACCATGAACTAAGAGGTCTCAGGTTCCATTCTGGGTCAGGGCACATGCCCAGGTTGTAGGCTCAATCCCCAATAGGGGGCGTGCAGGAGGCAGCCAATCGATGTTTCTCATCGAAGTTTCTATCTCTATCCCTCTCCCCTCCCCTCTCTAAAAATCAATAAAAACAAATGAATCAAATCAAGCCTCTGGACTCTAACATTTACAGGAAATACAGGGACTAGAGCAGTGGTTCTCAACCTGTGGGTCACGACCCCTTTGGCGTCCGAATGACCCTTTCACAGGGGTCGCCTAAGACCATCCTGCATATTAGATATTTACATGACGATTCATAACAGTAGCAACATTACAGTGATGAAGTAGCAACGAAAATAAGTTTGTGGTTGGGTCTCAACATGAGGAACTGTATTTAAAGGGCCAGAAGGTTGAGAACCACTGTACTAGAGCGACAAGTTAAATAACATGAGAAAACAACCAGACAAATACAGACTGTAGAACACTGTACTAGAATCCTACCTTGGGCTCTTTAAGAGTCAATGTAAAAAAAGTCAATGTCATGAAAGAGAAAATGTACCTTTGATTGGATTCTGGTTTTTAAAGAAAAGTTACAAAAGCTAATCTTAAAGTGAATATGGTTTTTGCTTGCTAGTACAGAATATCTGATAATGGTTTTGTAGTTTTATAGGATATTGTTCTTATTCTGAGGAAATGCATGTATTTAATAATGTAGTTTATGTATTTAATAATGAAATACAGTATTTAATGATGAAATATTATGCACAACAATTGTCACCAACAAGTGAATGAAAAAACAAATTACAGGACAGTACCTGGCACAAAGGAACAAACTTCTGAAATATGCAACAACACTCCACACACCTGTGCCACTAGAGACTCCTTGAGATCAGGATCTGTTTCCTCTTTTTCATCATATTCCCAGTTACCTCGCAGAGAGCCTGACATACAGTGAGTGCCCAGTAATTATTTGTTGAATAAAAGAATGTTACTACTTTACACACACACACACACACACACACACACACACACGAAATATGGTGCAAAGTATTAGTTATGAAAAGTTATGATGTCTGCAACTCACTTTTTTTTTAAAATATATTTTATTGATTTTTTACAGAGAGGAAGGGAGAGAGATAGAGAGTCAGAAACATCGATGAGAGAGAAACATCGATCAGCTGCCTCCTGCACATCTCCTACTGGGGATGTGCCCGCAACCCAGGTACATGCCCTTGACCGGAATCGAACCTGGATCCCTTCAGTCCACAGGCCGACGCTCTATCCACTGAGCTAAATCGGTTTCGGCTCACTTTTTAATTTATTATTTATTTATTTATTTATTTATTTATTTATTTATTTATTATGTGTGACTCCTTGCACATTCCTTTGGAGACCTGTGCTTAGTGCTTAAATGCTCAGTGAAGGGTTCTAGAAGGAGTCATAAATCTTTTTTTTAAAATATATTTTTATTGCTTCAGAGAGGAAGGGAGAGGGAGAGAGAGATAGAAACATCAACAATGAGAGAGAATCATTGACCGGTGCCTCCTGTACGCCCCACCCTGGGGCTCCAGCCCGCAACCGCTGCAGGTGGATCTAACAGTGACCTCCTGGTTCATAGGTCAACGCTCAACCACTGAGCCACGCCAGCCCGGCTGCAACTTACTTTTAAGTGATGCAAAAACACAACGTTCAAGTGGTTCAACAACAATACACACATATACATACATATCTGCATACATACGGAGAAGGTGCTGAAATGGCCAAATGCCAAGAATTGTTTGATGTAGGTGGAGGGTACAATGCTATTCATTGCGTTGTTTGCTCTACTTTCCGTCGGCATTGAAGCCGTCTGCAAGAAAATACTGCTGGTAGAAAAAAATAGAGAAAGAAAAAGAAAAAAAAGAAAATACTGCTGGTAGAAAAAATAGAGAAAAAAAAGAAAACATTGCTGGGAAAAATGCCGCTTCTCCCCAGCGAGTTGCCTGGGACTCCTGCGGTCCCGCCAGTGGGGATGGGACGCTGGGTCCGCTCGCTCCGCCGCCCGCCGGACTCGGGACCCGTCTGCGCATGCCCGCAGGCCCTCCCGCCCCGATCGGCCCCGCCCAGCCCCGCCCCGCGGCGTACGCGTGCGCGTAGGGGGCGCAGCTCCGCGGTTCCCGTCCCGCCCCGGAAGATCCCGCTTGCTGGAAGCGCCGCCGTCTTGAGTAGCGGATCTTCCAGAATGGATGGAGCCGCCAAGGTGGAAAAAGTTCAAGATCGCTAACCGGGGCAACGGGTTGACCCCTCCTTGCTCCGATGCCCTCG
>NW_005876498.1:0-9908 GCF_000147115.1 Myotis lucifugus | reverse complement strand
CAATCTCAGTCATGTGATACAATTGGGTGTTCCTCTTCCAACTCCTGTCAGGGCAGTGGTGGAGGCAGACAGGGCAAGAAAAGGTGCCCTGTAGACCTTCCCAGTGCTGGTGGATGCAGGAGGAACAGAAGTTGTGCCCACATTCAGTGGTCACTGGGTCTCTCAGGTAATCCAGGCAGATGGGACAGCTGGCCATTGTGCAGTGAGGGTGTCTGTCCCAAGACAGTCTCGTCAGTCCGTGTGATCCTCCAGGAGTGAGGAAAAGTGAGAAGCTGAGGTCTGCTCAGGCCTCCCTCCCTGTGGAAGCCACTAGGAGTTTCCAAGAAGAGTTCCAGCCACCAGCTGTAGTCCAGTCTTCTTGTCGCCCTCTCCTGTATTTAACACCACTTTGCACAAGGGATGTAGAGTGCTCCTGGTCAAAAACCAAGCACAATCCAAGTCATATGTCGTTTCTGGAGCCTGCTCCTTTGAGTGAGTCCCTGAAGTGTGTCTCCAAGAAGAGTCTCTGAAGCCAGTCTCCCCCTAAATGCTTAATACTGTGAGCCTGGCCTATAGATACCACTAGGAGGATTAATCTCTTTAAGACCTCGCCCACCAAAGGCTACTCCTTGGAGGTGGGACTTGTGGGAAAGGGTGGTACTAGGATGATCTTTAGAAGTATGGTTGATGGGATCTCCTCTTATTCCTGCAGGCGAGGAGGGACTAACCTTGTTAATATGCATAATCTAATTTGTACCTTTATAATCCTCCCTTGAATAGTTCAACACCCTTTAATCCCATTTGGCTGAGGAGCAAACTAAAATGAACAGTAAAATCTTGCCGTAGCTTAGGGGATCAACCCTTGCTTCTTGGTGACAAGTTCTGTGTTTCTGAGGTCTCTCCCAGTTGTGGATTGCCCCACATGGAGCAAGAGCGTATCTCTGCCTCTCCTACCTGTCTCGATGTGGCTCTTTTATCCTGTGTTGTAGATTTACTGTTCCTCTAGTTTTCTGGTCTCTTTCCAAGAACATTATTCCGTATGCAGCTGCAGATGTGTTGTGTTTGTGGGAGGAGGTGAGTTCAGGCTTTTCCAACACTGTCATCTTGAATCCCTTTGCCTCTTTTCATGACATTTTGTATGTAATTTTTTCAGCACCTCCGTGATATAGATCTTGGATTGGCAAACTTTTTCTGTAGGGACCATATTATAAATATGTTAGGCTTTGAGAACCATACAATCCCTGTTACAAAAACTCAACTCTGCTTCTGTAGAGGAAAACAGTCCTAGATGATACAGAAATGAATGGGAATGGCTTCATCCCAACAAAACTTTATGGCACAGGCCAGACTTGCCAACCCTGGATGTAGATGATCATTCCCATTTATTGTCTTTTTATCTACAGAGGCAAGCCTTCAACGCAACTCTGTCTGTGCCAGAGCCCGCTCTCTTAAACACGCCATTATATTACCCGCAATCAGGCTTCAGGAAGGTACCATAGGCAGAGGGATAATGGCTGGCTGGGAAGGAAAAACTGAGCGTGAGAAGGGAGACCAGATGGCAAAAACCCAAAGACAATCCATGAATATCTAAAATTAGGGTGGAAAGGCAGCAATGGCCGGGAGAGGATGGGGAGAGGGTCGTTGTAGGAATAGATTGCAGATGAGTTTGGAACTGATTGATACATGATGGGGCACTCGATCTGGGAGTGCACATATAAGGCTGCCCAAGCATTATGTAACCCAGCTGCTGATGGGGTGTGCATAACCTATGGTTACTGAAAAGAGAAAACTCCAAGGTGAGGCAGCCTGCCTCGGGAACCATACAGCTGCCCCTCCCCAAGCATGAGAGACACAAGGGTTTGGCCGTCAGTGAAAACCTCCTGAGTAAACAGCCCCTTTCCAGAGCCGTGGCGGTGAGTCAGGTACCGGCCGTCTTCCGACTGGGACGGCGCTGACCCTGCACTTAATCAGTGACGTAACTCGGGTAGCCATTCAGCGCAGTTGTCCACAGTTGTGCCCTGTAAACTCATAACCAGCTCGCAGCTAGAGGTTTCCTGCAGAACCTAAACATTTGTTTTGCATGTTTTCAGATTAGTGCTTATGCTTTTGTTGGTCCTGTTGCCTATCTCTGATGCGCAAGCTTTTTCTGATGTTCTGATCAAAAGAAATCCATTCTTTTCCCAGTTTCCTGCCCTTTGCACCTATGTTATAGCATTAGAGTCATTCTTTTTTTTAAAAAAAATATATTTTATTGATTTTTTTACAGAGAGGAAGGTAGAGGGATAGAGAGTTAGAAACATCCATGAGAGAGAAACATCCATCAGCTGCCTCCTGCACACTCCCTACTGGGGATGTGCCCACAACCAAGGTACATGCCCTTGACCGGAATCGAACCTGGGACTCTTCAGTCCACAGGCCGACACTCTAGCCACTGAGCCAAACTGGTCAGGGCTAGAGTCGTTCTTAAATATAAATATTTTATGCACATAGTTGTCTCCAAAATTTGATTGCAGGCAAGTTGAGGATGTAAGTCAATGTCTCCGTTTGTCTTCCAGTCTATGGGTTAGCGAAAGTGGGTCTGCTGGCTGAATCCAACATCCGGTAAAAAGGCCCAGGAGTCTCATGAGGACCAGGGAGTGGATCATAAGCACATTCAGAACCACAGCAGCGGAAACAAAGTGATGCTTACAGCTTCCCGGCACATTTCTATGCCAGAAGAACATGCATTCGGGGTACTTTTTTTTTTTTCTGTTGATAAAAGAAATATTGGGTAGCAGGTTTTGTTAGTTTTAATGTAAATATTTAAAAAGATGTCAGCTGCTTAAAGAATATAGAACATCAGGATGCTGCAGAGGTGGAGCTGACATGATTGCTCTCACGTGAGAACTGAAACCGCCAGGCACTCGAGTTTCCAGTCCCAGACAGTGGACAGTGAGGGCAAAGGCTGGTAAATCAGGCACGACCACCCGGACTCTGCGGTTCTTGGTGTGGGATCTTCCGACAACAACTCTTGACATGTAGTTTGTTTCTTTGGGAAGTAAACCCCAGCTTCTGAGGAGATCTCATTCAGTCCTCACTATAGCTCCTTCATAGCTGGTGGGAGGAAACAGCCCTAGGGAGGAAAACTAACTTGGTCAAGGTCATGCAAGAAGTGCAAGACCGTCAACAAATAGTAGCTGTTGTTAATATTCGGAGGTTAAGAATGCTGTAATAATAGCAACAATCCAGTCCTGTCTTGGTAGAGTACGTCAGTGTGCTTTCTCAGACGTTGGCTTATCTCGCTGCATTCGTGCGGGGAAGCTGTGGAATTGATCGCAATCCCAGGGCCCTTGTCTGAGTCTCTTCCCCACGGGCTCCCCACCTCCCTGGAGGCCTCAGGGACCAGTGTGCGGTGCCAACTGACAGCTCAGCTCCCTTCTGGGTGTGGTTGCTTGTGTTTAATTCCCAGAAAACATTGCAGGAGGTTAAAGTATCTGTTTGCAGAAGTTTGGAAAATCCCACTGTTGCAAAGGTAACACCAAACCTTCATGCGTGTTCCAGTCTCCCTCTTGCAGGATGGAGTTAGCAAACAGTCCACGTAACTACTGCCATTCTCTGGAGAGAAGGAAGGTTCAGAGGGGCCGCGAGGTCTGGAGAAACAGCCACTACAGGATTAAGACTGAAAATCAGCCTCTGGTGTTAAGCTGGACATCTATGCATTTTCCTCAGGAGTTAGAGGGGAACAGAACCAGGTTTTACAGAATCTTACACAGGACAGTTTGCTGGTTGGTCCGTGAGGGTCCTGTGTGCGTCCTCACACTTTGGGAAGACACTGGTTGAAATGAGTCCATCACAGAGCAAGTGCCAGAACTCACATGTCTGTCGGTTAACTTCAACGTCACTGTACAGATGTTGAAGTTAACCGACAGACATGTGAGTTTCCCCAGGCGGGCGACGCACGGCTGGAGGGTGGATGGCTCACCGTGGAGTCAGTTCTTTTTGTCACTAGTCCCCAATACACTGAGGTACACACAGTTTTAAATGCACACGAAACCATCGGGTTAATTAGGTCATCACTTTTGTATATTTGACCAATTTTTTTCTGATGCTCTTATGATGAAAATGAATGTGAGACATAATTAAATGCCAGGCCTAGATTATTGGACTGTCAGAATCTAATAATAATAAAAATACTCCTCTTGGGTTTCTTCCTGATATAAAAATCAACCCCAAAGGGGTGAGAACAGAAGAGTGAAAGAAGGCTGCGATCGGAAACGTATCAAATAATGTGTGCATCACTCTCCTTAGGACGTGTGTTTTCCACGGCACCGGGCGGCGGCCGTGGCTCGTTAAGGCCGCATCCAGATGCACTCTGCACACCATCCTCATGCCGAGCCACGCTGGCTATTCTTTGAGTTACTCTCTCCGTTATCTGTTGCTGCTTAATAAGACCCAGCAGCCTCAGCAGCTAGACAAGAGCCACTGTATTTGATCTCAAATTGCAGCTGGGGCTGCTGACTGAGGCTGGAGACGCCACATCTTGGATGGCCTCAGTCACCAGCTGGCAGGTAGGTGTGGCTGCCGCTGGGAGTGTGAGGGGGCCCGGGCTGGGGCCTGGGTTCTCTTCCAGGTGTGCCTGTCCACGTGACGAGGTTGGACGGCTCTCAGCATGGCGGTGTAGGGTAGCCCGATTTCACAGAGAGCAGGCGCAAAAGCAGAATCCACAGACACACCACATCCCTGCCTGGTCCTGCTGGCCCCACTCAGGGGGGTGGGCTACAGGTGAGCATAAGTGCCTGGAGGGTCATTCACTAGGGCCAGTACAGTCCGCCGCACCACTCCATGTGCTGTAGCTTAGGACACCTTATCACTTCCCTTTGGGAATTAGCTTTGTGTGCAAAGACGTGAAGTCGAGGCCCTGCCACAGGGACCTGGGACAGGTGTGCACCCGTGCTTGCAGGCTGGGGCAGGGTGCGAGTCCACAAGAGGTGTGGGATGGGACATTTGCAAGATGCTGAACTGGCACTGGGTGACAAACTGTTTCTAAAAATCGATAGCACTACCTGTTCACATGCATAAAATGCCAGGGACAACATGAGCCCTAGTAACAGTTGCAATGAATGCTTAATTTCCCCATATGCTTTCACAGGGGCAAGCCATGGAGACTTTAGGCATTCCATTTCACTGGAGGAATTGTGGAAACGAGTAAAATTTCAGCATACTCTTGCCATTTTACATGTACACAGGTCCTTTCTTCCAGCTGGGGAACAAATGGAACCCAGGGATGGAGAAAACCCTTTTATTAAAATTCAGACTTAAGTATTGCTGAATATACTGCCATCAGACATAGTTATCCTTGCCAGCATCATTAAAATTGGATGTTGTTACTTAACTCTCTGGAAATGGATCACAGTTAGGTCACTACCCTCGCTAATGGGCTTGTACCACAGGACTTGGAAGTTCATATCCTAGAGCAGTACACCCGCTGATCACAGTTTCAGGGCCGGCGAGCTCCATGATCACTCCCATAATTAAGAGTTTCCGGGGACCACCGGCTTCTCAGAAGCACTATTTCCTAATTTATGATGCCGTGTTAGGGAGGCTCTGTAGCATCGAGGAAGACTGCTAAGCATGGTCACCTGTGTCAGGACAAAATGAGGGTGCCAGCTACTGCAACTCTGCCACACACTGTGATGTTATCACCATCATCATCCCTGTTTTTTCAAAAGAAAAACATCGAAATATAAAGGAAGTATGTAAATTGGCAGAGCCAGGAGTCAAAGCTGTGCGGCTTTATTTGCAGGTTGAGTGCCTACCTGCTGTAGGACCATCCGCAACTGCACGGCCTTCTGGTAGTCACTTCTCAAGTGCAGTCCCTGAAGCAGGACTTGTGCAAATGCAGAATGGAGACTTCACTCCGGATCTGCTGAGTCAGACTGGGGAGGGGACAGGAGGGGAGGGGAGGGAAGGGGAGGAAGGGGAAGGGAGGGGAGGGGAGGGAAGGCTTGGGGTGCTGCCCTGACGGGTGCTCTCTCCCTCCTGGTAATTCTGATGCAGGTTCAAGTGTGAGAATCACTTGTTTGGACTTCCGCTTCAAGAACAATGCTATAAATCACAGGGTTCACTGATGAATGATCAGGAGCCGTGGGCTTCTCAAGGCACCTACTCAGCGGAGATCAAGGCACTTCAGAGAAGGGATCCACATCCAGTGAACATGCAACCACAGCTTCTCTTAATGATCATGCCTTCATGTTTCGCTGGACCTGAATTTGCTCTGTATCCCAACTCTCCAGTGGGTCCTATGCTTCCGTTTCCTCGTATTAAAAAGTAGATACTGATGCTTGCTTTCGTCCCTTCAGAAATAGTCCAAGAATTAATGGCCTGTATTAATCTCTTTTAGTTCCTGGAAAAAAGGCAGTATACAAGCAGTATATTAATATTTTAAGCAGGTTAACTTTTTCTATTTGTCTTTTTTTTTTGGATGATCAGACATGTTGCCTTTTTCCAAAATAATTATTTTATTTTAAAAAATTGTCTTCTTTAAAGGCCTTGCCCAGACAGAAGCCTGTCTTTGTAAGAGCTGAAGCTTTAAGACTGCTGGTTTGGCCTGTGGTGAGAGGCACTGCAGTGCTGAGCAGGAGTGCGGGGTGAGAGATAGTAATGCCAAGTTTAAGCTCTCAATGTTACTTTCAGCCTTGCAAATTGGGATGGCCTCTTCCTTCTTCTTGGCTTCAGTTTATTATATTATAAAAGGTGCCATTATAGCACAGAGTCACACATGACAGGCCCTGGCTTCACAGAGCTGGGTGTGAGTCCTGACCTGCTGTTCACCAGCTGTGATCTCAGGTTAGTTAGTTACCCTCTCTGACCTTCCATCTCCTCGTATGTAATGAGGGTAGTGATAGGATTAAATGAGGTAATAAATCTAACTTGCTCAGCTCAGTGCCTGGCACTTCACAGTAAGTGCTGGCTATTGTCATTATTCATAAACATTCAGGGTAGCAGGATGATTCCAAAGAGGCCTTGCTGGTTTGGATTTTTAGGACGCACCTTCTGGAAGTTTCTCCCAGAACTTCCAGTTGTTTTCTTTCCTAAGAACTCAACATTCATCCTTATTCATGATTGAGCACCTACTATGTGCCAGGACCATTGGCAGCACTAGGCCTCCACTGAGCATAGATATAACTCCTCGCCCTTCAGGAGTCCACATGCTGAGGGCTGGCTTGTCTTGAGCGGTTCTAGGTGCATGGAAGTTCTCAACAAATCTTTGTTCCATTGAATGGAATCCCCTTCTGGACTGAAAAGCCTTCAACACCAACAGGAAGCTGCTTTTCTTAGCTTCACCTGTTCAGATACATTCCCCCTGGGGAGTGCTCTGCGCGGTTACGTTTGTGAAGGGACGGCTCACCTGGCAGTGCGCTTGTAGAGAACTGTGGGAAGGAGGTGGGTGTCTCCACTTCATCTCGCCTGAGGGACTGAGGGGAGACTTGACAAATTGGGTGGGTGGGAAGGCGGCACTGCAGCTTGATTAACAGGAAGCAAAAGACATTTTGAAAGCCACCTGCTTAGCTGTCAATCGCTGTTTGCCGCTAAGGAGAAAGGGGTGGAGACCACGCCTCCTGTCTGCCTGGGGGCATCGCTCCAGGGGGAGGTCTGGGGAACTGAGTGCCACTGCTCCCACCTGCCGGGAGGAGGGGTGTGAAACCCTTTTGGATCCAGAGGCAAACCTTCCTCCTGGCTCTTGGTCTCCCGGGCCCGGGCCAGCAGTGCCAGCAAGCGTCTGAGGCGGGATGAGTGTACGCCTTCCTCTTCTTACAGCATAAATGAAACATCACACAGGCGTCGGCTGGAACGGTGACAGGAACGAAGGGAGCTCCAGTGCGTTAATGCAGCGTGGCCGATGGGTCCCAAGGCAGCGAGAGCACCAGCAGGTCGGAGCCGGGAGGTGCCAGCCAGGCCACAGGCAGGCGGGGCCAGAGAGCCATGGGCCTGGCCCCGATCCCACAGCACCTCAGCCCACTCGGGTCTGGAGCCGGGCCGAGAGCCTTATCAGCCGCTCACAGCCGCACTGCTGTGCCCGGAACAGGCCGGAACGCTCAGGACCACGGGCCAGGCTGGGCCTGTGAGGGAAGCTGTGCCCAGGCAGAGCGGAGGCTGAGCCAGGGCACTTGTCCACCTGGAAGGGTGTGCAGTTATGATGAGGCCTGCTGGCAAAGTAAGGTCAAGTCCAGATTGCTGGGCCAAACTGGAGTCCAGTTCAGTGTCCAAGGAGACATCGGGCTCTGGTGTCTGTACTACTTTCCCAGCGCAGCCATAACAAGTGACCACAGCTTGGCTGGCTGGCTGCAGAGTTCTAATCCCTCCCAGCCTGGAAGGTGGAGGTGTGAGATGGAGGTGTGGCGGGGCTGCTTCCTTCCGGGCCTGCGGGAGGCTCTGCTGGCAGTCAGCAGTCCGTGGTGCTCTCGGCTTGTAGCTGCATCACCCCAGTCTCGGCCACCACCTGCACATCACCTTCTCCTCTTTGAAGAAGGACACTGTCATTGGGTTAGGGCAGTGGTCGGCAAACTGCGGCTCGCGAGCCACATGCAGCTCTTTGGCTGCTTGAGTGTGGCTCTTCCACAAAATACTGACTTCTGTGCATGGGCCACGAAGTTTCAATTGCACTGTACATGCACGCCTGCATGTGCAGAAGGGGAGCAGGAGGGGAGCAGAGAAGCAGCGGAGGTCCGCAGCAAGCAAGCCTCATGGGCGCTTCAGTGCCTGGCTGCCGGCCACCATCTTGGCTGACAGTTAATTTGCATATACTCACTGATTAGCCAATGAAAAGGGTAGCGGTCGTACGCTAATTACCATGTTTCTCTTTTATTAGTGTAGATTATTCCCTCTCGTGGTTCTGGAGGCTGACTGGGCTCAACATGGTGGTTCTAGCTTGGGTCTCATACAATGTGGGTCAGATAGTGTGGGGCTGGGTTCATCCAAAGACTTCCTCATTCTCATGCCTGGTTGGTGATGCTGGCTGTTGGTTGCGACATTAGCTGGGAATGTTGTCTGGAACACCTACGCATGGTCTCTCCATGGCCTGGGCTTCCTCACAGCATGGCGGCTGGGTTCCAAGAGCAAGCATCCCTAAGAGGGAGAACGAGGGAGAAGCTGTTCTGTTTCCTGGAAAGTCATGCAGAATCACTTCTGCCACAGTCTGTGGACCGAGAGAATCACAGAGTTCCACCAGATTCAAAGGAAGGGGGTAGACACCACTGCTTAATCGGGGAGTAGAAAGTCACATGTGAGTCACATGTTAGGAAAAGCATCGGGGTGAGAGACAGTTATGGTCATCTTTGGAAAATACAGGCCACAGCAAAGTAGAAGATATTATTCCAAGGGAAGTTCAATCAAGGAAAGAAGGCCTGACAGAGTTAGACAGACTGGGCCGCAGGTTTACGCAGGCACAAGTGGAAAGCAACATGCAGGGCAGGAGCTAGACATGGCCCCCGGGGTTGCAGCAGTAAGCAGACAGCTTCGCGCGGCCACATGATGATGGATGTCTGGGCCCAGATCAGAAAATTCTGCTTTGTTATATTTTTTTCCTTTATGATTTGTTCCTAAACTTATAAAAAGAGCTGTAGGTAACAATGTTATAGAAAAAAAAAAATAGAAGCTATAGGGAAATATAACAGGAAAACAGTTACCCACCATCCCTCCACACAACCAGAGCGAAGGAACATGTGCTGAGGCTGGTCCGGTTGTCTGCCTGTGGGGGCCCAGTGCAGAGCACAAGGCTTTGGGTTTAGGAATCTCACAGCCTGGGTTTAAATACTCTTATAGCTGGATAATCTCGGGCAAGTTTCCTCGCCTCTCTGTCCTCAGTTTCCAGGATAGAAAATGCTGGTAATTATGAAATAATCCTATAATGTGACCCAGGGGCTGGAAATAGTAAGTTCTCAATGCATGTG
>NW_005876497.1:0-9911 GCF_000147115.1 Myotis lucifugus | reverse complement strand
AGATGAGTGTATTCATGTTCCTGAAGTGCTTTCAAATTCTCTGGCTGAAAGGTGCTCTTAAGATTTGCTCCTGGGACTCTCCCTGAAATAGTGTGCCATTTTACACGCAGGAAATGGTGAGGCAGGGTTCCCTGAGACGCCCACACACTGGTGGGAGGTTGTATCTTCATTGTTTAAGATCCCGAAACTGTGTTTTATAGCATTTCTGCAGCAAAGGAAGCTACAACCAATGGTGAAAACTTATTTCAGATGCTCCACATCTAAAATATATTGCCAATGGTTGATTACAAAAGAAATCAATGCATACAATTTCTCTTTGGAGGTAGGAAGTCTAAGGAGATAAGCAAGCAAATGGGTAGGAAAAGAACATTCCAGGTGGCGGGGTTGATAATGGAATGGTCTAACGGCAAAAGGCATCATGGTTGTTGGAACATCAGCTGTAGGCAAGAATAGCTGAAAAGCAAGTTGGAGAGACAGGGATCTACCTATCCCTGCAAGTGTCTTATATGCCAGGTTATATCGCGTTTAATTAAAAAGACTGGCTGCATGTACATTTTACATTTGTATTATGTACATTTACTTTCATAATTTACATGGTCTACCAAGTTCTTCTTTTATGAAACCGGAATGTCGATATCCATTTACATTCTTCCAGTACTTTTCAAATGTCCCAGTAGATCTCAAACTTTGAGTTGCTTACTGTTAAAAATGATGCTAATAATCAGAACAACTTGTAACTTCATTATGTCATTGAATCCTCGCGATAACACTAGGAACAAGGCACCCGCCGTTGGTTTTATTATTTCTATTATGTAGTTGGAAACCCTGAGGCTTGGAGATAGTAAATGACACAGGAAATGGCATAGCAGGTTTCCTTGTGATATTCTTAGTTATGCCATTAAATTTCTCTGAATGTCTCGAGTATTTCTTCCAGAGCCACTCTCCTCCGACCTGTCTCGAATAAGTTATGTTACATTCCAGGCTCAGCTTCAACTTGTGGTAAATATCTAACTTACTTCTTCTACATATAGATTGTTTTCAACCTAATATGCAAACCTCCATGATCTATATTGAGAGCAAGTCGTACATTTTTAAATCAAAATGTAGGGCATTATCTATTTCACGTAATATGTTTCAACCTGCCTTGTCTGGATAATTTCATTTTCCTAATATTGTCATCTAGCATGTGAACTATCTCCTCTAGCTTTGTGTCCTCCTTGAATTTGAAGCCATGAGTTAGCAAGGCTCCACAGGAATGAGAAGCAGGATTTTTCCAGGAGACAGAGAGGCGGTACCTGTCACAGTCCTTGAGCTGTAGAAGGACATTATGCCAAACTAGGTCTTGGGGGCAGAATGCCTCCTAAAAAAATGTAGACAAAATGAACACCATACCTCACCGCTTTGCCAATGTTTAGCTTGAAAACATTTAGTTTTTCAACCTCTGAAAAATCCTGTCTGCCTTCTTTGTGGGAGAGCCAAACGCCATTTCGAAAGAAATTCAGGATCCTTTGTCCTTATCCTCAGTGCCACACATTTGCCCCCAACAATGCGAACGTCTTAGTCACACCAACCATTTTGTCTCAGAGCCAGTGATGCTCTCTTCATGGTCTCCAGCAGGTATGGATTTGAGAGTTTCCTTATTTCTATGCAGGGCACTATGGGGGTGGGTGCGAAGAATATAGATCTTTGGCTGCCCTCAAAGTGGTTACTGTCTGACAGAAATTTCTCCGAGGCATTGTTTGGTTGACGTTGTTTGATGCAATTTGCTTCCCTCTGACTCTTTCTGTTGACCTCTTTTTAAGTTATTTTGGAGAAGAGATTTTCAAAGTTGTCTTTCCATGGAAACATATACTGGCAGCCTAAGAGGTGATTTCATTATCTTGGTTTAGATTCTATTTATACTGAAGTAAAGGATGAGCTTCTTATATTTAAAGTTTAGAAAGCTTTGGAGTGAGAGGTAATTAACTGATTCCTTCAACCTTTGTCTCCCCTTAAATAGGACAAATTCACCCATCTCGAAAGCAATTCCAGTTGTCCAAATATTGGCCTTCTTCATGACTTTTGGATCTTGACAACCATCAACATTTGGCAAGCAGCCCCTACCTGCCTGGCAGGAAGTTATATTTAGTTCAGTGTGAAACTTTATTTTCCAGTTTCAGACATCCTCAGCCGTTGTTGTTGAGTTCCAACACTCACACTTCCAAATAAGGCGATTTTCTGGAATCCTCCTATGGCTGGGTAGATGCTCTGAAAAAGGCTCTCATCAAATCCAGAATAACTTATGCCCGCTAGGCCTCCATGGCTCAGAGACGGTCTATTGTTGCTTGGCCAAATTAAACGAGTCCAATCTTTGTCATTTCTTTGCTTGTTTGTCAGTCTAACCAAAGTCTAAAGGGAGCCTTTTGGCATTTAAAGCCACATAATCAAATCTGTTTTAAAAAAAGAGAATTGAAAAATTTTGTGTTTATTCAGTTTGTGTTTATTCAGTCACGTCACTATAACATAAAAAATGGCACCTCAAAATTACATTGGAAAAGCTGATGTGGTGCTGACATTCAGTGGTAATGCTAGATTTGTGTGAAAATTCAGGATTTGTCCTCATATTTCCTTTCCTTGTACATATGCTTTGTTTCTAAACATTCTTGAGTAGCCGTGTGATGAAATCTAGGATACCACAGTCCACTAGTTAAGTCCCATCTGCTCCTTCTTCCCCACCCTACCCCCTTCTTTTAATGGCTATATACCCTTGTAAAAAGTAATCAACATTTTTGATCTTCAGATCCCTCATCTGCAGCATACGGATAGTGAGTGAATGATCTGCCACACTGTCTCAAAAGGCTGTTGTGAAGAATGGAGGTTGCAGGTAACTATTCCAAGAGATGTATTTAATCAGACCTAGAGAAGAGTAGATACACAATAAATGCGGATGGTTGAGAGGATAAATGGATGAATGAATGAAAGTAATTTATGAAGGAAAATATTTTATACACGATAAAGCAGGCCACAGCGGTAGTGCGCACTTAAAGCTAAATTAGCCTGGCTGGCATGGCTCAGTGTTTGAGTGTCGACCTATGAATCAGGAGCTCATGGTTCCATTCCCGGTCAGGGTACATGCCTGTTTGCAGGCTTGATCCCCAGAGTGGGGCTTGCAGGAGGCAGCTGATCAATAATTCTCTTCCAGCATTGATATTTCTATCTCTTTCCCTCTCCCTTCCTCTCTGAAATCAATAAAAATAAATATATTTTTAAAAAGAAAGCTAAACTATAGGGCTTGGCCAAGCCTTGTAGGTTCATGGTGACTTTCCATGAAGGGGATTCTAGGTGAAGCATTTCCTAGGACTGGACTTCTGAGAACACACTTTAGGTAACCATGATCGGGCAGTTAATAATGGTGTAACAGATTGTATAGTAGGACTTTGCCTGTTGTTCCAAAATTATGACTAGGAGCCAAAGCTGTAGGAAATCATTAGGAACCCAAAGCATCTATATAGAGCCACAAATAACCACAGGCAGCAACCTCCATTGGAGATTTATTAAAAGGCACATATGCTATTCCCCACCCTCACCCAGGCCCCCATCTACTTCCCATATAATTTAATGTAAGAAGACACTTTGAATGAGAGGTAAAAGGAGTTGGACAATTGTCAGAATCATGAGTTTTTGGATTAGTAGAATGTACAGTAAAGTCTTCCTATACTTTCTGAAGCCAAGAGAAGGAAGTGGCTCCAAGGGAACCACACATCCCATAGACACCGAATGCCTGCCTAGGTAGCTCACTCTGCTCTGGTGTGGAGACTGCAGGGGAGAAGAAATGGGAGAATGACAGAAGGGGAGATAAAGCCCCCTCTCCCCCCACCCTTCAGTGAGGGTGTGTGAATTCCCACAGGTCAAATACAAAACAAGAAGGGAGTACCTTGAACAGAAAGACCATCTAGGATGTGGACTGAGGCCAGATACCACAGCATCAAAGGCTATAAGATGCACAATCAGTAGGCAGACCTGATGGATTTAAGAGATGGGCTGACATGACTCGCATTAGGCAACTGTGGCAGCCCTTACAAGGCCTAAAGAAGAGCTCACAGCGGCCCTTCAGAGAGTCAGCATTTGGATCCTTCCTAGGATAAGGCATGAAGAACAGTAGTTATTGCCAAAGAGGCAAAGACACCGACAGTTTAGCAACGTTTGTGTCCTTCTTTTCACATACCTCCAAGTCCCAGTGCCTGCCCACAGGTAGAAAGAGATAATGCTGGGGCTTAAAATGGCCTTTACTCAATGCAGGTGGAAACAAATCTTTTGGAATTTCTCAAGATCAAGGGTTAAAGGGTATAAAATCACAGGCAAGCTCTTTGGTATTTATAAACAAGGGACAGCTACAGAATGGGATCCTTAAAAATGACGTCCCTATTTCTGGCAATGTGGAAGCAGGTGATGCCGAATCAGCTTGTGCAGGCCCCACCAAAGTGAGGTGACTTGGGCACCCCAACTGGTCACCGCTGCACTTGACTTGCATCTCCCCCCAGGCCCATGTTTTCAACCCTCTTCCCAGAATGCAAGGTGGAAGAACTCAGCAGCTACCCCGCCCCATAGATTGTTTCTCCATAACCTAAGTTTCAGACGTAAGACCATTCCAAATCTGGATCATTCAATTGCTGGGAGCCATCCTTATAGTTCAGTGGAAGCTGTCCTCCTCATAGTTCTGACGCTTGCCTCCTCCTTTTGAACTATCTACATGTTGCCAGGCTAAATGGACTAATGGCAATTATTGTCAACAGCCTGTCTCAAATGGAGAAATATACAGGTCTCTGGGTAGAAGTTGTAAAATTGGAAAGGAAAATCAACAACTTTAAAGTTTTCAACCATTTTATTCTTGGATAGATACTTTCTACCGGAATGGTGAAATGTTTCTCAGGGTTGAATAGCACCTATTTTCAAGCTGTTGGGCTAGGTCAAGTCTTCTGTGTGCAATGTTTTAATCAGAAGTTGGCTGTTGTTTTTTTTCTGTCAAAAGTCAGGTGGTAACTATTTTTGAGTTTGTGGGTCCATACAGTCTCAATTGCAACTACTCAAGCTGCCATCTTAGTATAAACACAGCCATAAACAATATACAAGTGAATTAGTAGTTGTGCTCTAATATTTCTTTAAAAAAGCAGGTGGCACGTTGGACTTGACCTATGGGCTATACTTGGCTGACCCCTGTACCAGAAAATCTTGCTGCTGGAATTTTGTAAGGAAATTTCATTGGACTTTTATCACTATTATGAAAACACACACACATGCTTATTAGACAAAAGAACTGCAATACAGAATAACAGAGAGAAAAGTTACTAGCATTCTCAGATAATCACTATTATATCAGTGCATTTTCTTTTCTTTTTTAATAAGTTGTTTTATGTACTGTGGACCTGCTATTTAAACAATTTTATTATACTGCTTTTATCTTTAACATGACATTACAAGCTTTAATATGTTATTTTAAACTCTTTATTGGCATTATTTTTAATAGCTGTATAATATTTCATTGAAGAAAAGGGCCAAAGTACAAGTTACATAAGCAACCATTTGTCCTCTTTTAATTATTTAGGTTGCTCCTTATTTTTTTCTGTTGGAAAATATACTGCAGGGAAGCACATTTATAGTTTTCCCCTGTATTTTAAGTTATTTTCATAAGTTAGATGTTAAGAAATATAATTATTAGATAGAGGTTTTGAACACGTGAAGGTCTACATTCCCAACAGTAACATATAGCCATCTGTATTTTAATGAATCCTTAGCATAACTAGGGTTTATCATTAAAAGGAAAAAAATAATCTGTGTTACATTATGTAAAAAAAAGGTATCATTGTTTTAATTTATTTTTTGTTGGACACCTTTCCTTGTTTATTATCCATTTATTATTTTCCCTCTTGTGGCACGTATGTTTATAAGAAGACCATTTTCTAGCATGATGATTAATCTGAAGTTCAAACATAAGGCGAGAGAAAATTTCTTAATAAAAGTAAGAGCTACGAATTGCTGAATGCTTACCATGTGCCAGACAATTATATATAATTGTGTTTGTGTGGGTAATTTTATTTAAACCTCACAGTGACATTATATGGTTGTTATCTGAGCCTTTTAATGTGGGCTGACTTCCCATTCGCACCGAGTGGCACATAAAACACAGTTCAAAGGATGGGTTTAGTCTGCATTTTGCTCTGCACTACTCCCCAGTAACACCTGCCTGCATGTAGTAAGCACTTATGTCCGGTACTTGTGTAAAATGTATTATCTCATCTAAATCTCATGATAACTCCATACTGTGGTTATTATTCTTCCAATTTCAGCAGTAAAGAAGCCAAGGTTTGGGGAAATGGAATACGTTTCCTCCGTCATTGTGACTTGGAAGCGGTGTAGGCAGGGACCCAGGAGTGCCTGCCTGCAAACCCCATCCTGAAGCCCCTGCTGGGTTTGGGTTTGTTGGCCCCGTAACCCTTCTTCATCTGTTTGGGGATGTTGGTGGATGCCTCTTTGGACTTCTTGGGCTCCAAGCTTCTAAAACAGCTCTATTTCCTCCCCTCTGGTTTTGCCACAAACATGCATCGCACACACACAGAGACATGGATACACACAGGCACACACAGGCATATACACAGGCACACACAAACATATACAACACATTCACGATTTCAGATAGCAAACACTTTGTTCCAGAATACTTCTCGGGGCACTAGAGCAGGGCTTCAAGGGGCAAGCCCTTCGATGTGGGGGATTGATTTGTAATGCTTGATATTTGAGTTCTTTCACTGAAGGAGTTCAGGATTTTTAAAAGAAACTTCCTTAAACGCTGCCTTCCTGTTGGTATGCTGTACTCTTGATTCTAAGATAATTTACATAAGTAAGGTGGACCCAGATTTTATCACTAGGGCCTATTGTTAAAAGAAGAACAAATTTGTAGTGAATTATGTAAAAAAGGCGGTTCTAATTTACAGATTAGCTTACACCGTTTTAATAAGGCTGATGCCCTCTTTTACTTGTGTGAGGAACTTCATAGTCAAATCTCCTTTTTCTCCATGCAAATGAGCTACAACCAAATGGCATCGCTGATCTCCACCCTCCTAATCCCCTTCCAGGCTCTTCTTAGTTCCTTCTTGGCCCAGGGAAGGAATCACATATTTGAATGTCATTTCTGCGTTAGGTTTTAAATTTGGTTGTGGTTTGCACTGAGAAAAACTGGCCGATACTGGGAGGGTACACCTCCACAGTTTGTGTTTACCTACAAGCTCAAAGAGGCCGTTTCTTGTTCCAATCTAGTCTTTTTTCAGAATCTTGGTATTGTCAGACTGATGCCTATTCTGCATCTTACATGGAGTGTTGCCAACTTTAAATGGCTTGGACATTCCAAATGGTCAGGGATGGATTCTTTTTTTTTTCTTCTAACTATGTTTTTATTGATTTTAGAGAAGAAGGGAGAGGGTGAGAGAGATAGAAACATCAATGATGAGAGAGAATCATTGATTGGCTGCCTCCTGCATACCCCACACTAGAGATCGAGCCAGCACCCCGGCATGTGCCCTGACGGGGAATCGAATCGTGACCTCCTGGTTCATAGGTCGACACTCACCACTGAGCCATGCCAGGCGGGCTGAATTCTTCATTTGACACTCCCTTCTCCCTGGATTCCATGTTTTCAGCCCTCTGCCCAAACACTCTGCAAAGAGCTCACCACTGACCCGGCCCCACTGCCGGGTGCTCCATCGTGTGCCCTCTAAATGTTGGTTTAGTCTCAGGTTTAATACCACCCAACGGGGATCAGATGCCTGAGCGAGATCACCACCTTTCTGGATAATGCAACTGGCAGGAATCATCCTTATCTTTCATCCTAATCTGCCCTCCTTGGATTTCACGCTCTTGCATGCTTCATTGGAACACTATTTACTGCAGGGCTAAATTGACTAATAGAAAATATTAGCAGTGACCTGTCTTAAATGAAGAAATCTAGAGGGATCTGTGTAGATATTATGAAATCGGAATAAACAAGCAGTCAGCTTAAAATACCAGCCATTTCATCATTCCGTAGGCACTTTCTAGTGGAATGTTGAAATGATCCTCCAGATTGAATACCGTCAATTGCTAAGCCTGGCCCCATATGGATGGAGAGTGAGGCCTTCAAAGGCTCCTGCATTGGTAGGTCTGTGGTCCTGTGTTCTCCTTCCTGGGCTTTCTGTGAAGTATAGACTGAGAACTCCTCCTGGATCCGGAGTGGTTTGCCTAGAGCCGTGGTCGGCAAACTGCGGCTCGTGAGCCACATGCGGCTCTTTGGCCCCTTGAGTGTGGCTCTTCCACAAAATACCACAAAAATACCACGTGTGGGCGCGCATGTACAGTGTGATTGAAACTTCATGGCCCATGCGCAGAAGTCGGTATTTTGTGGAAGAGCCACACTTAAGGGGCCAAAGAGCCCCATGTGGCTTGCGAGCCGCAGTTTGCCGACCCCTGGCCTAGAGTATCTGCAACATAATGGATCCCAACTAGAATGGAGAGAGCCTCTTAGGCAGTGAGATCAACAGATACAAAGGCAGGGAGATTACTTAGTGCTGCCTCGTTATTGTAACAACACTGTCAAAGGCACCCTGGATTTGCCTCAAGGTCAAGGAGCCAAAATGCAGAGCCATAGACCATACCATGATTTTAAATACAAGAATCTGTGAAACATTTGAGGCAAGCACTGCTTCACTCATGTCTTCCGGATTCCAAATCATTCATGTAACGACCCCCTCCATACAGATGCACTTTCCCTGAGGTTAGAGAACAGCAGAAATTCCACTAGATCTGGAATTGAATACCTCCGGGTTTGAGTCCTGCCTGTGCCTCTTACAAGTTTTTATCTACTTGGGAAGATCCTTTAATCTGCTTAACCCTTGATTTCCTCATGGAAATAATAGTACGTGTCATGCAGAACATTTGTGAGACTTCAGCATTCCAAAGTGTGTGAAAATTCAAGTCAGACAGCTTGGAGTATAATGTATATTCATAATGTCATCACTTACCTGCATCCCTTTTCCTCCTCTTCTTTTTACTCCTTCCATCCCTCCTCCTTTTCCCCTTTCTTGTATTTTTTTTTCACCTTCTTCCATCTTTCTTCCATGCAGTCTATTAGTAAAAATCCACCTTTTTTATTTTTTTTTAAAAGCGAAGTCTTGTTTTGGAAGGCTAGTCTGAACCCTGGGAGGCAGTAAAGATGTGTCTTGTATTATGGGCAAAATGCAGAAGGGAAAGTGAACAGAAATGTCCTTTGAGATTAGAACCTGCAGTGACATCTCTGAAAACCAAGGATAAGAGGCTGATCTGTGTGTGGGTCCCAGGTTTATAATCCAGCTCAGCAGAGCGCCAATGGACCTCCACCCCCACCTCCTCCCACTCATGTGCGACTCTAGCTTCTTCTAAACTATTGGTTCTCAAAATGTGGTCCCGGGACCAGCAGCACCAACATCACCTGGGAACTGATTAGAAATGCCGATTCTTGGCACCCATTCCAGAGCTGCTAAATCAGAAACTCTGTGGTTGTACCCATTACCTATGATTTAAAATATCTTCCAAATGATCCTGATGAGCACTCAAGTTTTGAGAACGATGGGCCCGCCCTGGCCAGGTAGGTCAGTTAGTTAGGGTATCTTCCCCATACGCCAAGGTTGCTGGCTCAATCCCCACGTACAAGAATCAACCAATGAATGCATAAATTAGCGGAGAAAGATGGTCCTTCATCAATCCCAGCTCAGGCTGCCCTTCCAACACCAGGATGTGAAAGGCAGCCAGAAACTTGACACTGGATTGTCAAGGCTTCCCAAACAAGCCTCATACCATGTGAGCTGCAGGTTAGCTAACTAAATGCACTCCCCCAGGCTACGGCTGTGATATCGGTGAAGGATGTTGAT
>NW_005876496.1:0-9911 GCF_000147115.1 Myotis lucifugus | reverse complement strand
ACCGGAATTGAACCTGGGACCCTTCAGTCCACAGGCCGATGCTCTATCCACCGAGCCAAACCAGCTGGGGCTGGAGTACTTTTTTTAAATATATATTTTTAAATTGATTTCAGAGATGAAGGGAGAGAGAGAGAGAGAGACATCCATGATGAGAGAGAATCATTGATCGGCTGCCTCCTGCAGGCCCCACACTGGGGGGTTGAGGCCACAACCCAGGCATGTTCCCTTGACTGGAATCGAACCTAGGACCCCTCAGTCTGCAGGCCGACGCTCTATCCACTGAGCCAAACCAGCTAGGGCGGGAGTACTTCTTGGAGATGCCCTAGGAAGATACCCGGGGAGTCCCTTGAAGTCACTGGTTTCCTCAGAATCTTCTGGAAGGCTCTTGACAGCATGGATGGCTGGTTTCATATGCCGTGGTTCTGGGTGGAGCCTGAAAATGTGAATGTCTAACTAGTACCAGGTGATAAGAGGCTGCAGGTCCAGGGACCGCACTCAGAACCACAGCTCTGAGTGGCAGGTGTCTGCGGGAGGTGGTCGCTGGGGGAGCTTCCCTGGGCAGCTCCTGGAGTTAGGCTGGGTACATCTGCACAAGTTTTTTTAAAAAAATAATAATAATAACATGCCTGGCCAGCATGTCTCAATGGTTGAGTATCCACCTATGAACCAGGAGGTCGCGGTCAGGGCACATGCCCAGGTTGCTGGCTCGATCCCCAGTGTGGGGCTTGTGGGATGCAGCCAATCCATGATTCTCTCTCATCACTGATATTTCTCTTTCCCTCCCTCTCTGAAATCAATAAAAATATATTTAAAGGAGTGGGAAGGGGACTGAGAAGAATAGACAACGCTATGTCACAGACTACGGAATCCAACAGAACCCTTTGGGGTCTGGCTCTGTCCTACCCTGGCTGTGTGGCCAAAAGCCCTGAGGCCTCATCCTTTTCTGAAATGTCAAAGAAGCTCCTGCGGTCCGGACCCAGGTGAACAGTAGGTAGCCAGGGAATGAGAGTGCAAGCCCCTGCCTCAGTGTCCCACAATGTTCCCCGTACAGTTTTATGACATTATTCAGAAAATCCTGCGGCACTTCACCCCATACTTCTGAGTCTCAAAGTGAGGGAAAGCACTTAGCTCCTTAATTTCACTGTAATTTTATATATTTTTTATTTTATTTTATTTTTTTATTTTTTTTATTGATTTCAGAGAGAGGAAGGGGGAGAGGGATAGAAACATCAATGATGAGAGAGAATCATTGATTGGCTGCCTCCTGCAACCCCCTCTCCCCCTTACTGGGATCAAGCCTGCAACCCAGGCATGTGTCCTGACCGGAAATCGAACCATGGCCTTCTGGTTCATAGGTCTACACTCAACCACTGAGCCACACTGGCCAGGCTACACTGTAATGTTCTTGAAACATTATTTTCCACTTTAATAGTGTTATGTGACCATCCCATCCACCGGACGGAGGGAATTCATTTCATTTTCTCTGAAATTTCATACAAAGGGCATGTTGTCCGGGGAAGAGGTGCTTATAACTGTTGACTTACAGGAGCCGCTCGCTAGCTGGATGGGAGTTTCAGTCCTTCCCGGTGTAAAGGTGGCCGAAGCCCATGAAACATCAGCCTTGATGGGCCCCCATAGCTCCACGCCGCTGGGAGCACCTCCTTCCAAAACAGCCATCCTAACCACCCCCCCCCCACACACACACACCCCTTCATTGTTTAAGAGCTGACTGTGCGGTTTATGAACTACTTAGACGCTTTGCTTCTCCTCTATCTTTTCTCAAGAGCCATTTCCTTTTTATCTCTGCAAAAACCGTGTAGAGTGTTTTGTACAAGTGGGCTCAATAAATAGCGTTGTCTGGTCGAATAGTGGCTTCTGCCCGCCTTGTCTACATTTTTCTGTCCATAAGCTCTGGAGAGTAGGGAAAGCGAAAGGACACTCAGAGGAAGCAGTGCTATTAGCCAACTCTGGTAAGTGTGTGGGGGAAGGGCTTACACAGGCGGGAACGTGATGCTAGTGGCTTAGTAACCGCATTGAAGAATTTCCAAGATTGTGCCTGAGCTGGTTTGGCTCAGTGGATAGAGCATCGGCCTGCAGACTGAAGGGTCCCAGGTTTGATTCTGGTCAAGGGCACTTGCCCGGGTTGTGGGTTCGATCCCCAGTGGGGGGCGTGCAGGAGGCAGCCGATCAATGATTCTCTCTCATCATGGATGTTTCTATCTCTCTCTCTCCCTCTCCCTTCCTCTCTGAAATCAATAAAAATATATTTTAAAAAAATAAAATAAAAGTTTAGTTCTACTGTGGTTTGGCATTCTGGATCTCAATTCGATTCACTCATCCCATACCTAGCTCTTGGCTTCCTTTTCACAACCCATCCTGGCAACGATTCAATTATCTGCTGCACTTAACTGGATGCATAATCTTATTTCTCAGGACTTAGTAACTCAGCTCCTGTTCCCACCCAGTGTTGACTGTGGCTTGGGGCCCCCCTTTCCTTCCTCCACCAGGGGTGGCTCCTATTTGGTCTTTCCTATGACTACAGGAGGGCCCCATACATAGCTAAGGCCCTGAATCTTTCAGATGTCAAGGTCACCAACTCCAGAGACAGTAGTTGAGAATCTCTTGGGAGGATCACAGAACCTGTGCTTTCACTAGCTCTCCAGATCATGTATGGTGCTCTGTCTGGGTCACAGCACCTACCCCAGGGTTTGCCTTGGATCTCTCCACTGATTCTCTGCTCTCAGCTCTGTGACTGCCAGGAGGTCAGCTTTTTCTATCCTAGAGTCTAGAGCAACCATGTCCAACTCAAAGGCTAACACGGGCCAAATAAACAAGGTTCAAGTGTCTGTGGGCCGCAAAATAACCAAAAGCTTCCATTTTCATAGAAATGTAGGTTTATTTCGATAGGGACATGCTGAATACAAAGGGCTGAAATAAATGAGTCATCGTTAACATCAAATAATAGAACATTTTAATAAAAGTTAATATTTTTTTTTGAACATTAACTTACCAGACACTGGATAATTGCACAAATTAATAAGCGTAACCCAAATAAACCTATTTTTCTTGTTCTTTGAAAGCGAAATATTTCCTGTTGTGCACACCAAACGAGTCAGTCCAAGACTAATAAATGGCCATCGGCTGCTAAAATATTCGCTGCTAGTATTAGTGGAGAGAAATGGTATGCTTATGTGTAAGGCACATAATGGAAATGAATGCAACATGATTATAGTAATCAGTCATTAGCCAACGTTGTAGTTCGTTAATAATAATTATGTATAATAGGATATTGTAAAAATCAAGTTACGATATTTTTATTAAACCATTTCTTACATACTGTTATATTGGCTGGGCTGCAGAAATATTCGTTATGGGCCGCATGCGGCCTAGGGGTCAAGAGTTTGACATGCTTGGTCTAAAGGGATAGCCTAAGGAAATAGCCATCCCTCTGATACAGTATTGTTTGAACCATCAAAGTCTTATTGAACGAAGTTTTGTGAATAACATAGTTCAAATTTCAGAACAACCAGAATGTTAATAGAACAAGAAGGTAATAGGACTCTTTCTTTAGGCTATATGTTCATTGTCATAAAATACATGATTAGATTATGCTTCAAAACTCTGGTTATCCCTCCCATAAAAGAATGTCTTATGGAGATCTTAGCATAGAGTCTAGCACAGTATAGATGCTCAATAAGTACTTTTTGAATGAGGAAATTCTTCAAATGTGCTCTCTTACACCAAAAGCCACTGTCTTCGGTAGTTGCGTTAATGGATTGCCTTTGAAATCAGGGATGGCAAATGTACAGACCGATGTGCTCACCGGCATGTTCCCATTTTCCATATTTGGAAAGTGAGGGCCAAACACCAATGAACCGAATCCTATCTGTCTGAAAGCAGATGATCTGGTTGAGCTCAGTTTCTGGGCTTCTCCTGAGATGAGCTATTACCACACCATGGATTGAGTTTTGAAATGGTCTCTTTTGGTATATAAAAGCCAATAAAGCACACATAAAACCCAACGGCTGGCACATTCCACTCTGAATGTCCTACCAATCATACTGGAAAAGGCTTGGTTGAGATCAAATTAATGTTTCTCTCAGATCTGGAAAGACAAGCGATAATACGTGAAGACTGAAAAAATAGCGAAGCAGCCTTGGGTGCTGACTCCCTGCCCGAATCCAGTCTTAGATTGAGGTGCCACAGAAGAGATGGCGAGTCCAAGGCTGGAGGAGACAGAACTGAGCTCAACAACTACCACGGGAAGAATGCGGTTGGTGGGGGCCAGAGCCACTGGGTTCCTTTCTTATCACTCTTCCCTTCCCGTCCCTTGTATTTGCTTGGCGTGATGATTTTGTGCAGCTATATTAGCCCAGCACCCAGGAAAGGTGGAGATGGAAAGGGAACATAAGGGAAAATCAGTGCCCACCAGGAAACATGGCACAGGGGCAGGCAGGCTGGCAGGGGCCCCTTCTCCCTGTCGCCACCTTTCCTGGGACGGATGTACTGGGAGATTCCCTGGGGCTCAGATGATTCGAAAGTAGAGGAAACTGGGAGTGATTGAGCACGAGTGCAGACACAAAGGGTTCATGCACCTTGAAGAGCAGCCCCACCCTCCAAACCTAAACTAGCCTGGAGAGCACACGCAAGTCCTCCCCCTCCCCAGGGCACACCTTGGTAGTCAGTGCAGGTGAGAGTCCCAACAGAAGAAAAGATGAACTCATCGAGAAAAATGACAAAACCGCTGCTGTAGAGGAATCAGAGGGGAAGGGAAAGACAAAACAATAATGTTACATGAGCATCATGAATAGCCCCAACACAGAGGAGCAGTGACAATAAAGATAAAGCTATTGGAAACATTTTGTACATAAAAATGTAATGCTCCAAGTAAAGGAGTCCATGGGTAGATTACACACCATAATGGATACAGCGGAATAAAGACTGAGTGAGCTGGAAGATCAAGTCAAGGTACTCTCAAAGGAGGCATCAGGAAAGGAAAGACGGAAAGAAAAGTGAGGAGGCATTAAAAACAAACAAAACTATTACTATCTGCAGAATAGGGGGTCTCTAGAGCAGCCACAAATGAGGAAAATATTTGAAAGACTAATTTTCATAATTAGAAAAAGATAGAATGTTTAGCTCGAGAGGTCTCGTCCAGTGCTAAACGGGACCAGAAAGCATAATTGGAGGCATCAGAGCAAAATGTAGGAACATCAGAGCTGAGGAGAGCATTCTACATGCCTGCACAGGGAACAAACAGGTCACCTTCAAGGGAGCGAGCACCAGACGGATGCCAGGAAGCTTGATAGCAGTGAAGAAATAGCTTCGAAGCATTGAAGATCAGGAACTTTGAATCTAAACATTGCCATTTAGCCAATATTTTATTTAAATGTGAGGACAGCCCGGCCAGTGTGGCTCAATGATTGAGCATCAACCTATGAACATGCAGGTCTCAGGGCACATGCCCAGATTGTGGGCTTGATTCCCCAATGTGGGGCATGCAGGAGGCAGCCGATCAATGATTCTCCATCATCATTGTTGTTTCTATCTCTCTCTTCCTTTCTCTTCCCCTCTGAAATCAATACAAACATATTTTAAAAAATAAATATGAGGACAAAATGAAGATATTTATGAAGTATAGGTCTAAGGGAAAAATGTATGCCACAGAGATATGCCTCTTTGCAGGACTTCTTGGGAGATACACTTTAAGAAGGGAAATTAATCCAGAAAGAAACAACAAGGCATTAGGAAATAAAAAGAAACAAACGACTAATATATTACATATCAAGGATAAACCTTGAAAACATTACGCTAAGTGAAAGGAGCTAGTCTAAAAAGCCAAATATCATATATCCCATTTATATAAAACATCCAGAATAGGAAAATCCAGAGTCAGACAGTACTAGTAGATTAGCGATGGCAGGAGCTATGCAGGGGATGTGGGGAGTGATTACGAATAGATGTGAGGTTTCTTTGGGGGCTGATGAAAATATTCTGGAATTATACCGTGGT
Organism: Myotis lucifugus; assembly: GCF_000147115.1. Classification (NCBI taxonomy): domain Eukaryota; kingdom Metazoa; phylum Chordata; class Mammalia; order Chiroptera; family Vespertilionidae; genus Myotis; species Myotis lucifugus. The sequence goes on along the minus strand of NW_005876496.1, from coordinate 3,899 downwards.
GACGGCTGCATGACGTTGTGAATATGCTAAAAGCGACTAAATTGTACACTTTAAAAAATAAAATGTAAATAAACTCAGAAAATACATTAGAAAAGTCCGTTTTGTTTTGTTTTTAAATATATTTTTATTGATTTCAGAGAGGAAAGGAGAGGGAGAGAGAGATGGAGACATCAATAATGAGAGAGAATCACTGATTGAGAATGGGGCCTGCAACCTGGTCCTGTGCCCTGACTGGGAATCTAACCGTGACCCCCTGGTTCCTAGGTCAACGCTCAACCCCTGAGCCACACCAGCTGGCCAGCACGAACTTTTTATAAAAGAGCTTTGGGTTTTGTAGGTTTGGGCTGCTCTAAACCATCCTAGGGTATCATCTCGGTACCTGATATTTTTTTTATTTATTTCTCCTTTTTTTTTTTAATTTGCTTGTTCCCTAGCCCTGGAATGCAGGCTCCAGGGAGTGAGGTCCTGCCCGTTCATAATCCACTCGGTCCTAAATGCCCAGAAGGGCCAGGCCCGTGGGAGTCACTCGATCACGTCTGTCCCTCCACACTGCTCACTTTTGGGGAGCAGAGTCTGAAACGGCTTCACCTAAGGAGCCAGGCCACTGAGCTCTGAGCCCCACAAAATAACGAGGAGGGGGTTGAAGGTGCTTTTATTCAAAGAGCCCTGGTGCAGTGGCTAGGGTCCTTCCCCCCCCTCTAACAAAGAGGGGCTGTGCACCCCTAAACACTGACCACGTAGAGCAGCGGTTCTCAACCTGTGGGTCGCGACCCTTTTGGTGGTAAAACGACCCTTTCACAGGGGTCACCTAAGACCATCCTGCATGTCAGATATTTACATGATGATTCATAACAGTAGCAACATTACAGTTATGAAGTAGCAACGAAAATAATTTTATGGTTGGGTCACAACATGAGGAACTGTATTGAAAGGGCCAGAAGGTTGAGAACCACTGATGGAGAGGAATCCACGTAGGACCCAGCCGCGCTGCAGTGGCTGTGGGATCTCCAGCTCTGCACTTGGGATGCGGTTCCCAGAGCAGTCTCTTCCCAGTAAGCAGTGCCCTTCTGCAGAGAAGAGCATCAGAGTCCCCAACCCCCACCTCAGCCACAGAAGTTCCGTGGAAACCTTACTGAGAGGGCCCTGGCCGGTGTGGCTCAATGGATAGAGTGTCGGCCTGCGAACTGAAAGTTCCCAGGTTCGATTCCGGTCAAGGGCACATGCCCGGGTTGTGGGCTTGATCCCCAGTGGGGGACTTGCAGGAGGCAGCCAATCCATGATTTTCTGTCACCATGGATGTTTCTATCTCTCTCCCTCTTCCTTCCTCTCTTAAATCAATAAAAATATATTTTAAAAAAAGAAAAGAGCCGAAGCCGGTTTGGCTCAGTGGATAGAGCGTCGGCCTTCGGACTGAAAGGTCCCAGGTTCGATTCCAGTCAAAGGGCATGTACCTTGATTGCAGGCACATTCCCAATGGGAGATGTGCAGGAAGCAGCTGATCGATGTTTCCCTCTCATTGATGTTTCTAACTCTCTATCTCTCTCCCTTCCTCTCTGTAAAAAAACAAAAAAAATATATTTTTAAAAAAAAGAAAACTTACTGAGAGTGTCAGAGCCTTGGGGACAAATAGGTCAGGAGGGGAGGGACTCAGATAAAGCCCGCCCTCTGGTATGTTATCAGCAACTCAAGCCGTAGACAAGGCCGCCCTGGTTACAGGAGAGAGCTTCTGCCTAGTGTGCTGTAAGGATGAATAAGAAAACGTATTTCAAGTGCCCAAGGATGTGTGGTGCCCTGGGGGCAATCAGTAGCTCACTGATACTGAGATGAAGAATGAATGGGCCCAGTGAATGGATGGGCCTAGTCCAGTGCCTCACTCACACTCACTCACAGGCTGTCATTCAGATAAAGGCAGCTCTTGGGGGAAGAGAGAAACAGAGACCCAGGTTTGAAGGAGGTGGGTCAAGAACAGCAAGGACTTTCTGAGGGTTCTCTATAATATCTTTTGAAAATGGCTTTGTATAAAATAAATTCATTTGGAGAAATGTCTGCAGTTGATAATGTGGTCCCTTGCTTGACAAAACATTGGCCATAGATTTGCTTTCAAAACAAAATCTTGCTCAAAATAGCATTCCACGTAGCACAAATGTATTCACATCCCACTTTCCTGAACAAATATATCGCTTTGATGAAGTCACCTATTTTATGAATATTTTGAATATTTGAATAATTTTAAAAACGGTGAATGAATGCTTACTACTTCACTGGGGAGAATGGAAAGAAATTAGCTCAATTACAGCAGGAAGGGCTTAGCGTAGGCGGAGGAAAAACACATCGGTATTCAGGGCAACCATGGACACAAAGCAATTCCCAATTAAATGTGTTATGTGAATACCTTCACACAAACCATTAAACAGACCAAGTAGCCTTCTGACGTTAGTAGAATCAAGAGAGTCAATTAGTGGAGATCCTTGATATTCACAATTTCTATATTTTACAAACGGATTTTGCACATTTTTAAATCGGAAGGGAATCTGAAGGGTCATTCAATTGAACCCTAACATTTTCACAAGTGGAATCTGAGATGCCTGGAGGTTGAGCTGATTGGCCAAACGTTCAGTGGTTCTCAACCCTCCTGATGCCGCGACCCTTTAATACAGTTCCTCATGTTGTGGTGACCCCCAGCCACAAAATCATTTTCGTTGCTACTTCATAACTGTAATGTTGCTACTGTTATGAATCGTCATGTAAATATCTGATATGCAGGATGTATTTTTCAGGGGTCGCGACCCACAGGTTGAGAACCGCTGCTACACAGCCTGCTAACCATGGTCTCAGGACTGGGACCAGTTCTCTCAAACACCATTTCCATGTTCTCTCCAGCATATTGTATTATTGCCACCCTTTTTTCTCTTTTATGCAAAGAGAAGTCCCAAGTCATCCTAAGTCCTCATTCATTCAGCTACGGCCTGGTCCATGTAGAATCCAAATTAAACCTCAACTGCCTTTCCTTTCGCTCTTTCTTCTCCGTGTTAATGGCCCACCATTGCTCACTATTGTTTCACTTAGTCAAAACCGTAATCTCACCGTGTGAGGGCTGTATCTCCCCCGATACCACATCTTACAGAAAATATATCCAACATGTTTAATACCAATATTCACGCTATTTGATTGCAGCGATGAGGTTTTGTAGGTGTAAATTGTGACTTTTGCCATTGAAACCATAATTTTTAGAAATGGGAAGAGGAGTGTGGGAAAATATTCTCACCACTGGTGAAAAATCACGTTTTCGCAGGGTTTGCAAACAGGGAAATATTTGTGGTTTTGTCTCATATGTTTTGCTTCTTTTGGCAAAAGCAAAAGGCAGTTTTCTTTGCAATAAAAACGGCCTTTCGTTGTCGCCAATGCTTCACATCCATTTTTGCCAAGCAAAAAGCTGTTTTCCCAGGAGGAAACAGCTCAAGCTGAAATCAAAGTGAAGCGCAATTTGTAAAATTTCCCTCTTTGAAAACAAAAATCACACCACTCAATGCAAATGCCACCTAAGGGGCCTTGCACAGAGGAAGATAATGGGCGAGCCCTGGTTAGAGCATACCCAGAAACAAGCTTTGTAGTAGATGCAAAAATAAATCCCACGTCTTATGGGTGGAAATTGTTAAATTGTGCCCAGAATGAACACAAAGAGTCTAGTCTTCACTTTTGTCATCAAATGTTCCTCAAAAATCAATAAAACAACCCTAACCGGTTTGGCTCAGTGGATGGAGCATCGGCCTGTGGACTGAAGGGTCCCAGGTTCGATTCTAGTCAAGGGCATGTACCTTGGTTGCAGGCACATCCTCAGTTGGGGGTGTGCAGGAGGCAGCTGATTGATGTTTCTCTCTCATCGATGTTTCTAACTCTCT
>NW_005876495.1:0-9912 GCF_000147115.1 Myotis lucifugus | reverse complement strand
CACCACACACCCTTTAAATATGTGACTAAAGAGTGCTTTAGGAAAGAATGAAAGTCTTAGAGTTCAGTGGACAGATCATGATTTTAAAGTTCCTCTGACTTATTCATAAAGTGTTAAAAATAAAATTTTGGAAATGGTGTTGGATCTAATCGACATAAAGTCCACAATGTTCATTGTAAGAAAAACAGGGTATCTCAACTCAGTTGTGATCAGCATCAATATCACTATACTCCGGAGAATAAGATGACATTAAGTATCATCTCTCCTGTCTGATACAGCCTGAGAGCTGTAGGATAGTTCTACTATGGATCTTAGAGACAAACATCACTTGGCTAAAACCCAGTAGTTCACCGAATCAGGACATATAGTCTCCCTCAAGGAGAGAGAGAGCCCACCAGGCATCTGCGGTGTCTTAGCCTCTAGTCCACATCTGAGGTCTGAAAATATTCAGACTTGAAAGGGTCAATTTGCTTTCAAGTATGTTTTCTCTCTATGTAGACATTGGTTTGTAAATTGGAGTGTTTAAAGATGTGGGTGAAGATAGGACTCTCCTACCATATTCCTTTCCTTCAACTTTGGTCACGATTCTGCCATGGAAATGCTTTTTATCCAGACTCCTCTGTGATTACAACTTTTAGGGATGGACATAGCAAGACAGTCAGGTTACGTTAAAGTTTAGTTAAAAGTTGTGTGTGTGTGTGTGGTGTGTGTTTGTGTGTGTGTATTGCTGATGGAGCTGCTCTTTTTAGCACACTTATTTAATAAATCAGACTAATATATGCCATGTTTATTAGAATCAACATTTCAGTGCATGACATTTGCATCTCCACCTTTCTCTAGGAATTTCTTCTAGTGTGATTTCTATAATTATCACACTTGTGATAATGATAGCTAACAATTATCTATGACGTACTGAGGGCTAGCTAGGTAGTGTTTTAAGTATTTTATGCATTATCTCATTTAAGACTTATAAAAGCCCATTTGCTGGATACTATGATTTGTATCCCAATTTCATAGAAAAGTTCAATGGTGTGTTCCAGGTTGCAAAGCTAGTAAGTAAGTGAGGTCGATATTTGAATCCCGCCATGGTTTTAACTACTATAAAATTCTGCCTCTTGATTCACTCATATTTATATCCTCAGTATTGTTCTCTGATTAGCACTTGTCTCTTTTTTCTCCCTTCTTTCTTTTATTACTTCCTTCCATAAATATGTATATATTTATGTATAAATGTCTGTTAAAATATTAATAACTAGCAAAGAATTCTCCTTAGGAGGAGGGAAATTATGTGTATATGGAGTTAGCTCGTAGGCCTGTACAATACTTGGAAATAAGAATAACTGTTTTTCATAAGACAAGAAAAGGAGACTTTAATTATCCTGAATTGTTTTGTAATCAAGGAAGAAGAAAATATGGGAGAAAAAAAGAGTGTTGAGGAAGGTGAACCAATGAAATTGTAGACTACTCAAGAGCTACAATGTGAATGCCACCTCAAGCCTTTTCCAAAATGTTCAATAGTTCAACAAAAGTCTCAATACCAGCCGATTTCTAGTGAAAACTGATGAAAGATCTGACCTATGTATCCAGGTTCTGGTCTACAAGGCAGCAATCAAGAGGACTTGGAGCAATGAGCCTGATAACGATATAGACAGTAAGTCTTTACAGGCATGAAAGTTCAAAGGGCTTTTGTTTTGCAAACATCACTAGAGCAGGGTTTGGGGGAATTTAATTACATCTTCAAGGATAAGGGATCTGTTTTTGTTCATCAGTTTATGTTGAACAAAAATAGAACCAGAGACAGAGAAGCATCGATCAGACCATCAAACCTCAGAGGGAAGGTAGGGGAGGGTGGGGGTAAAGGGGAGAGATCAACCAAAGGACTTGTATGCATGCATATAAGCCTAACCAATGGACACAGACACCCAGGGGGAGAGGGCATGAGTGGGGGGGGTGAAGCAATGGGGGGATAAGGACACATATGTAATACCTTAATCAATAAAGAAAAAGAATAAAATTAAAAAAAGATAAGGGAACTAGATTAACGTTTTCACATCTTGATTTCCCTCTTTCTTTCTGCCTACTTTTTCCCCCCTGTCATTTTCCTAACTTCTCTCCCTGCTTTTCCTTCCTTCATTTCTTCCCGCTTCCTCCTCCTCTTCCTTCTCTTCCTTCTACTCTCTTATCTCCATCTCTCCTCTATATAGTTTGACAAATAATTTCAATTACTTTAAAAATTACATGATATATAACTAAAATTTAGACATTTAAAAGCAAGGTTTAGAAAACTTCAGATTACATGAAAATAAGGCAAAATGTATTATGTATTCAAAGATAATGCAGGTTCTAGAAAATATATTTTTAAAAATTTTATTGAATATTTGGGGTGATATTAGTTAATAAATTCATATAGGTTTATGTGCACAATTCTACAATACATAGAAACTATTTTTATACAGTTGTGATATAAATTTTAATGTGAACTTCCTCTTGGCAAAACCAATAATGGGAAATAAGTGATTAAAAGATTCATATTGAACATAAGGAAATAGTGTATCATTTCTTGTAATATACACATTTTTCCTATTTTTATGGCTTGTTTGATTATGGGATGTTGCTAAATTTCCTGTTTGCTCATGTGATATGATATAGACCTTATGTTTTCCCAGTATTAAGATGTGTTGCTATGTTGATCAAGGTGACTAGCCTCTTCCAAGTTTTGAGGAAAATCTTTATTCTCATATGTGCCCTTCCCTGATTATAGGACCAGGAAGGGGAGATATTCTGGTTGGTGGCAAACTCTTTAGGACTTTGAGACAGTTACATTTGATTAGCTTCTCTCCTAAGAGTGGATCATCACTATTTCATCTACTGAGCTTTTAGGATGCAATGAACTGAAAACGCATTAATTCCACTTGAAAATCTTTTTGATCTATTTAGTCCATTTCTGGTGTTGGGATTCTTTACTAGAAAAGACTTCTCTCCATGGCAAACATGACATTGGAAGAGTAAATATCAGCTTACAGTGATTATATTTTTGATCTACAGCTAAAAAATAAAGATCATATTGTTTTTAATATCTAGAGGTAAAAGTAGTCACTGCACAGTGTGAAAATTCAGTAGGAAATGAATCTCATCAATATTTTTTACAAAGGAAACAAAATTTAGAATCTCACATGAGCTTTCTGTAAAATGATTTCACTTGAGTGCTAGGTAATATTGCCTGCACAGCACTTTTTGATGGTTTATGGGAATTATCTACAATCTTAAATTCTTTCAACTTAAATTGCACTTCAAAGTTTCATTCATATCAAGTAAAAATGATATAGTTAAGTTTTCAACAGGTAATGAATTATTCATTAAAGCAGATAATGGTGTTAGGGACCAACCAAGGAGCTATAACATTAGCATAAAGAATTCCCTTTGCCACATTAATTGTGAAAATTTAAAATATATACAACACAAAATATATTATGTCAGAGATTTTGTTTTTAGTTAAATTAAATAAACTAAAGTCTTCTATGGTTACCTTTATATCAGACTTTAAAGAATGCTACCTGGGGGTTTATAAATCATTTGATCTTACTTATTAATTATATTAGTGCAAGAAATACACTTCTATGCATGCTTAATGATAGTTGAAGGTAGTAGTTTGGGTTTTCTTTTTATTTAGGTCCTATGCCAATTACACATATGGATTATTTAGAGAAAACAATAACCTGTCTATCTGTGCATCATTTCATTTATTTTTTCCCTGAAAGATATTGATTTGTAAATAGTGGCTTACAAATACCCTGATTAAATTATCTGAGAAACAACCACAAATTGTATTTTATTCAATGAAGTTTTCCTGATTCACGCAATACAAAATATCTGACTGATTCCAACATCATGATATAATACCCAATATGTGCTCAATAAAACAATACATAGTGTAAAGGACAGAGATAATTATAATATGATTTATGCCCTTAAGAGAATCACTATTTATTGAGGAGAAGAACTATGAAGAGGAAAGAAAAAATTGAGGGGAAGAATCCAAGCTTACTTACTTGGCTATTGACAAGCTTCAGTGAAAAAGAGTAGGAGAAAGAACAAGAGTAAGAGCAGACAGCATTCCCAAGATGCACGCCACAGTCATTTTTAAGTTAATATTGAAAGCAACATTCTATTGCTACTACAGCATTATATCCGTAAGAGGTAAGTCAATTATTCCAGCCCTTACTCATGGGGAGGATATTAACACAAATGTAATAGAGACTCTTGGAGGTCATTTTAGAGGCTGCCAACCCCAGTTCTGTGTATTGCATTAGCCCTTGTAAGTGAAAGTATAACTATGTCAGACTTCCCAAATATCAATGAAAAATAAAAGGAGATGAATGCAGGTAATACGATAAGCATAAGAACAAACAAATGTAGCTTAAGTCTTTGTGAAAGTCCAATTATGACTAGCTATTTTTTTCTTTTGTTACTAGCTATTTCATTTCAACCCAAGAGAAGGTGTTTATAACCATTGAAGGATTGCAGTTCATTTTGTGAACCAATAGGATGGCAGATTTATTTTAATTTATCAAAGCAAAGATAAAATGAAAGGCAGTGGTCATAGTCGTAAATTGTTGGGGTTTTCAATCCACGTTCTTCTGAAGATTTTCCTTCCACTTTGAGATTCTGGAGTTGTTTTATTATAAAAAGCTGCTTTTCCTTATAAGAGAGTTTGATGAAATAGAAAGAACAGCAAATTAGGATTTGGAAAACCTGACTTGTAAGTCTAGCTCTGCTTCTTACCAGGTATGTAAACTTGGACTAGTTGCTTGCCTTTACATCCAGTTTCTCATGTGTAAAATTGCTTAAGTAATACAAAATGATTAAATACTATGGCAGTAGTACATGCCAAAAGCTACGTGATCTCAGAGGGAAGAGGTGAGGACATTGATCACTAGCAAGGGCTGTAAGATGAGTGTGAGTCTTGAAAATAGTAAAAAAAAATGGATGAACACATGTGCTTTGGAAATGAAACACAGAGCCAACCAGGTACGGGAGAGCATGGATTATGCGCCTGCTAGGGCTGGCTAATATGGGTTTATCGTGGAGCCAAAGAGGAGCATTCTCTCATGGCTTTTGGCAACTTGTTCGACTGACTGGAAGCAAAAATATTGATTGTAAATGGTGAGGTTTGCCTAGAGTTGGGATAGGCGAGAAAGGTGCAACTAGAGATCAAGGAGACATGATAATCTAGGGAAGGGATTTTCAACTGGTGAGCCACAAGAATTTTTAAAACATTCAATACCTAATAATTTAGACCAGGGCACTGATCTCTTTTCCCTTAGAAAGTAAAACAGACAAACAAACCAATAAACAAAAATGACAACAACAGCCAACACAACAAAACCATCTAATGTGAATGAATCAAAATTATAATGGGAATAAAAAGATGGTGGCAGAATAGGTGGATATTACACTCAACTCCACCCAGGACCAAATAGGAAAATACAACTAAATAACCAACTAAAGACTAGCTGAAGAGGAGTCTTATATCCAAGGATTTACAGAAGAAGCCTCATTACGACTGCTTCAAACAAGTTTATGAGATCCAGGCACAGACAGCGTTTGACATTGGCCTGCACCAAAGTTTCTTCTAAGAGTCTCAGAACAAACATACCCAGTGGCCTGCTTCAGACAACTTTGAAGCAGGATCCAACCAATTTTACAAACAGCATATCCAAAGGTAAATTGCAGCAGCACCTGTACAACAGCTCTCACACCATATTTGGGGTTGACCCTCAAGTCAGCAAGCCTGAGGGTTGATCCCACCCATGAATGCGCCAACAGCAATCAAGACTCCATTTTAACAGGAGGGCCCACATAACTCACACAGGGACATTCCTAGAGCAGCCAGCTCAGGGGATCAACTAAATAAGGCCACAGGACACCTCCTAATAAGGTCGCCAATCAAACAGTTGAAGTTATAGTAGATATCTCTAATACATAAAAACAAATACAAAGAGGCAAACAAAATGGGGAGACAAAAGAACAGGCCCCAAATGAAAGATTTAAAAAAAAGGCTTGCCTTAGGAACACTGAATTTTAAATGGTGGGACTCCAGTCTTAGACTAGTAGCCTGTTTTTGGTAGGAGAAAGTTTAATTTCTATTGTACACGGGGCCATGATCAAGGTCAGCTCAACAAAAGTTCTAAAATTGAAGCCTTTACCTAATTTCCATCTCCTTTTTCTTCTTCAGTGGACCCAATGCAGGACTAGGGCTATTTTATCCATTAGCCACAAAGGTATAGTGTTTAGGGACTGTAAGCTTTTCATAGGCATGTGAAAATGTTTGAGGTTCCAGAAAAATATGTCATTTAGCACAAAAGAAGAAGCAAAACCTCCCAAATTAAAATTAATTTAACTCTATGTCTGCAAAATGTAACATTATTGCAACTTCATTAATTATTAATTTCAGTGGTCACAAAAACATACATTTGAAGTTTAGGCTATGTTACACAATAACTATCAAAAAGTGCACATGATTATTATGAAAATATTAAAGTATTGAAGTTAAATAATTTATGCATTGTTAAATAAGTTTAAATATATTTTCATTCATACATTTATTCATTTCATAATCATTTATTCATTTCACAAACAAGCACTTAATTTAAACTAGGTCAGTAGTGTTCGATCTAGAGTACTGGTACCCTTAGAAAATAAGAATATTTTATACTAGTAAGGACATAGATATAAATGGTTTAAATGAAATCATTTCCAGATATTCAACTTTCATGTGTACTCATTACTGATATTGATCCACCTAAGAAAAAGGCTGCTCCTCTGGTTCCATTTTCATACCAGCTCATGTCCAATCCATCATCTTTATTCCCACTGCAATGAAAAACATGGATCTCTAGAACACACACACACACACACACACACACACACACACAGCAGTCTAAATATTACTATAGATGTTAAAAAACCGAATGAATATATTGCTAAAATAATGTATACTTAGGAAACACCAGTGGCTTTTTTTGGCTTTCAACACAGTTGAGGTTGGAACAATTTGTATTTCATAAATAATTTCTGATGTTAGATCAATAGTTGACTTTGGGCGTGCAGGACATATAACTCAGAAGTCAAAGTGACATCACTACAAAAAAACATATATTTTTATCTAATTATTTAGGCAAATAAATTTTCTCAGTGCTTATACTGAAAACTACCAGAAACAGGAACACACTTGATATAGAAACCTGTCTCCCTAGTAATGAATAATAAATTGAAAAGGAAAAGCTCTTCCAATATCAGTAACAGATTAACTTCCAACAAATTTTTGTATTTAAAATTATTTATCAAAATATTTAATATCTTAATTTTTATCAACTCTGTGTCATTACAGGATGTTATAAAAATTAATTTCTCCCTTTCTCTGTATATATTTGGACATATGTATATATGTAAATATGCACATGTTTATATACACATATATACAGTCATATGACATACATATATTTCACATATTTTTGTTTTTGTTATAGAGAATATGATATTGTAATCAATGAAAAATATTTTTATAAAAATGTATTAGTGTAAAATTATGTGAAAGAAGTAAATGGAAATATAAGCTTATGGAGAAAGAACACTGATTTTGAAATTTCTGAATGCAAAAACAGATCTTCCTCAAGTATTTCTTTTTTTTAATCCTCATCGGAGGATATGTTTTATTGATTTTAGAGAGAGGAGAAGGGGGGAGGGGAGGAGAGATAGAAACATCTGTCAGTTGCCTTCTGCATGTGCCCACACCAGGGATCAAACCCACAACCTAGATATGTACCCTGACCAGGAATTGAACCCGCAACCTTTTGGTGCAGGAGACAATGCTCCAACCAACTGATCCACACAAGCTGGGGCTCAAATGGTGAATGGTGGTGACTTTCAAAGTGTTATAGTTAGAGTCCTTTGGAAACTTAGGAGAATGATGTGAAAATTTTATTTTTAAGTGTCAATATTCACAAACATGCTAGAAAGGATTTTTTGCAACCATTTAGAATTAGGATATAAATTTAGAGATTAAGTATAATATAATCTTAAAAGTATGCAAGCCAGCAAAGTAGATCATTTTTCAAAGCTCTTTTAGGTAAAATTCCAGAAAAAATGTTTACAATTCACACTGCACTAGCTGCTGTGCTCATAACAAATTTCTATGCTTTTCCATCTTACCTGACCTCTAAGAAATCACTTCTGAGGAGCACTCACACACTCAGAAACTACCCAGATAAAGGAGGATTGAAAGGCAAAACACAAATAGATTTGGAAGCTTATTATCTGACTAGAGGCCCCATGCAGAAATTTGTGCAATTGGGGGGAGGGAGGGCCCCTCAGCCTGTCTGTGCCCTCTCACTGTCTGGGAGCTCTTGGGGGATGTCTGACTGATGGCTTAGGCCTGCTCAGACATCCTTAGCACTGCCACAGAGGCGGGAGAAGCTCCCGCCACTGCTGCTGCACTCACCAGCCGTGAGCCCAGCTTTTGGCTGAACAGTGCCCGCCCCTGTGGGAGTGCACTGACCACCAAGGGAAGCTCCTTTTTTGAGTGTCTGGCCCCTGGTGGTTAGTGCGCATCATAGCGACCAGTTGTTCTGCCGTTCGGTTGATTTTCATATTAGCCTTTTATGCCTACAGGATCGGCCGAAACCGGCTCTCTGACATCCCCTGAGGGGTTGTGGATTGCGAAAGGGCACAGGCCAGGCCAGGGGACCCCACTGGTGTACAATTGGGGCTGGGGAGGAATGCGGGAGGTTGGCCAGCTGGGGAGGAACCACGGGAGGGATCCAGGGCATGTCTGGCTCATCTCACTCAGTCCCAATTGGCCAGACCCCAGCAGCAAGCTAACCTACTAGTCAGAGCATCTTCCCCATAGTGGTCAGTGCATGTCATAGCGAGTGGTTGAGTGGCCTTAGCATATCATTAGCATATTACGCTTTGATTGGTTGAACGGATGACTGGACGACCGGACACTTAGCATATTAGGCTTTTATTTTTATAGGATATGGAATACAGTAGGTGAGAGAGGCAGTCAAAATTAATAATTCAAAAAAGATTTATCAATAGAATTTGTGAATATAATTTATTTTTCATCCTGGCATTTTTGTGGATGGTATTTTATGTTCAGGTTATTAATCTTAAAGGATATATTTAGAACTACTACTCTATTAGTTTAAAATGTGTTATTAATGAATGGAGACAGTGTCCTTCTATTTTACCTTAGGACAATATTTAATTTATTGAATCAACTAATAACACTGATAAGTGTATTATGTCCAATCATATCCCGAGGCATTGGGAGAAGGAGGTGGCAATGGCTTCAGGGAGAAGGGATTATGAAGAATAATAAAATATCCTTTGGCCTGGAAAATTTATGTTCCAGTTTGTTCTTTAGTTTTCTACCAATAAAGTTGAAGTGCTAAATCTCTAATTATAAACAGAGTTCCGCTTAGTTCATCAAAAGAATGGAAGAAAACAGAAGCCATGATATATATGTACGACATTATTCTGTTTCTCTGCCTTTGTATAAGTTATATCACTCACTTGAATGCTGTTACTCCTCTTATTTATTCAATAACCTTTCATTATATCCATCCCTAATATTCCAAGGAAATGTCAGTCAGTGCTTTTATATCCATGTTTGTTTAGAGTGGATTACCTGGTAATAGACTCTAAAACAAAGAGTTGCTTGCTCTGGGGAGCTGCATCTGTTAACATAAGGCAGGAGAAGCTAATTCACAATACAGTTGCACGTGAGGTCTAATCTTATCAGACCAGTTCTAAAGCTGTCATGTCTCTTCAGATTTGTCCCAGGATGAGGCAAGGGGACCAGCTATTTGTACCCCTGCATTATATAGTCATTGGACCCAGACTGCACCT
>NW_005876494.1:0-9913 GCF_000147115.1 Myotis lucifugus | reverse complement strand
TCTCCCCGCTACCTGCTGTCTCGGAGGAAGGCCGCTGGGACGCAGGTGGGGTGCGAGGCGGAAGGTGCGCGTTTTCCCGCCGGGGTTGTCCGGGTGGTGGGGACATTCCCAAAGGCTGTAAAGTGCTGTAAAAGTGTATGTGAAAGTGCTTCTCTCTCATTCTCAGACCTGGTCTCAGTGCAGGAAGGCAGGGCAGGCTGCTCATCTTAGAGACAAAGAGACCTGAGACCAGAGAGGGACAGAGACTGCCCAAGGTCACACAGCTAATTGGCTTCACTTGACTCAGGCTTCGTAGAGCCCTGCACTGCCATGCCCTTTCCATCAAGGAATCACTTCCACTGAGGCGCAGGGCAGGGCAGCCCTTCTAGGGCCAGGGACGTGGTGCCCTGGTGCCTGGCTCGGACCTGGCCTGCGGGTGGGAGGGGGTCATTCCAGTGTGGGGGGAGCCCAGGAGGAGTCTGCAGCCAGGAAAGGGCAGCATCTAACCAGCTGGGGCTGAGGAGGAGGCTGCAGACGTGGAGACAAGGGAGACATTTGAGAGGCGTCTGGATGTGGGTGGACCTAGGCCCAGGTTGGACATGGGGGGCTGTGGGGTGCGGAGGCCTCGAGGCTCGGAGGGGGCGGCTGAGAGGATAATGGAGTCATTTGCAGAGTGGGGGCCCTGGCGGAGGAACCGTCTGACCGGGATCACAGGCGGCGGGACAATGAGGAATCAGGTACATGTGGGGCATCCACGGAGGTGGCTGAGATTTAGGGGCGAGCGATGACCGCCTGAGCCCCCTCCCTGACCCCCGGCCTCCAGGGACCCTGGGGCTCGGGGCCTGAGACTTGGGGCCTGAGGGACACACAGGCCTCATTTCCTTCCCGGCAGCTTCCCAGGAAGGATGGCACCCAGGGACTTGGTCGAACCTTGGAATTGATCTCACTCAGAGTGTAGCCCGGTGTCTGATCATGTGGGACTTGCACATAAAATTACTCACACGCTTCCTCAAGAGGAGGGAGGCCCGGCCGGGCTGGAGGGAGGGCCCGAGGCCCACCTGCGTTCCCACGCCTGCCCCACGGGGCGGCGCATAGCGTTCCCGCAGCCTCGGTCTCTCCACCTGTCGGGAATTTAGACCATCATGGTGAGAGGGAGGGAGCAGTAGATGCCGATGAGCCTGATCTCTTAGCAGCACCCGGAAGTGTTGGCTGTCCCCGTCCCCTAAGCGGGTGCTGGAGCAGAGGGAGCTGGGCTTGTCCTCCTTGGCGTCTAACGTTCTCCTCATTGGCTGTCGTCTCCCCACGGGGACGTGAGCCCCACGAGGCAGGGAGCGTGTGTCTTTGGTTCATCAGTGCCTAGAACAGTGATGGCGAACCCTTTGAGCTTGGCGTGTCAGCATTTTGAAAAACCCTAACTTAACTCTGGTGCCGTGTCACATATAGAAATTTTTTTGATCTTTGCAACCAGAGTAAAACAAAGACTTATATTTTTGATATTTATTTTAGATATTTAAATGCCATTTAACAAAGAAAAATCAACCAAAAAAATGAGTTCGCGTGTCACCTCCGACACGCGTGTCATAGGTTCGCCATCACTGGCCTAGAACGTGCCTGGGACGCGATGGGCTCTGTGGGAGAGGAAGGAATGAATGAATGCCTTCCCGTTTGTCTGCTCCTTCCTGTGTCTGACCCCAGGGCCGGGGACGGCTGCCAAGGGCCCACCTTCCCATCAAACAGAGCGAGTGCCAGAAAGCTCAGGGCGGGGCTCGGGGGGGACGCAATGCCACAGTCCATGCAGGACCCTGGACGCAGGAGCTCAGTGGGGTCTGCCGGGAGTGTTACTGGGGTTCACTCCCACCCCGTTTTTGGCGAGGCTTCAGGCTGACCATGTTGCAACTGTGCCTCCGTCCCTTGGGCTCTGGGAGGATCCCGCGGTCGGAGCCGTGAGTGGCCGCGTGGGTGAGCCGTGTGACAGAGAAGCGGTTTCCCACGGGGGATCTGCAGGACCTGGCGGCCTCCTTGCACTCTGTCAAGTGCTTTGAAATAGGTTAAATCAGTGGTTCTCCACCTTCCTAATGCCACGACCCTTTAATGCAGTTCCTCATGTTGTGGTGGCCCCCAACCGTAAAAATTATTTTCGTTGCTACTTCATCATTGTAACTTTGCTACTGTTATGAATCGTCATGTAAGCATCTGATATGCAGGATGTATTTTCATTGTTACAAATTGAACATAATTAAAGCATAGTGATTAATCACAAAAACAGTATGTAATTATATATTCAATAT
This sequence comes from Myotis lucifugus, assembly GCF_000147115.1. Lineage (NCBI taxonomy): Eukaryota > Metazoa > Chordata > Mammalia > Chiroptera > Vespertilionidae > Myotis > Myotis lucifugus. Next base: position 7,646 of record NW_005876494.1, on the reverse strand, counting down.
GTGTTTTCTGAGGGTCTTAGGCGACCCCTGTGAAAGGGTCGTTCGACCCCCCAAAGGGGTCGCGACCCACAGGTTGAGAACCGCTGGGTTAAATGCTTTCTCTGCCTTCTCACACCTGGTCTCCCTCGCAGAGGGCAGGATGGGGCGGGTCATTTTACTGACCCGTGTCCAGAGAAGGCCCGTGGCTGCCCAAGGTCATGCAGCTGCCCAAGGTCACGCAGCTGCCCAAGGTCACGCAGCCAGTCGGTGCACAGAAGCCATGTTTCCCCCCACCCCCGCCAGGCGGGGCAGCAGGAGAGGGTCCGAGGGGAGGGCTTGCGGGCCTCTCCAGCTGGCCCGTCGTCTGTCGGGGTGCACAGGGCCCGAAGCTGCGGGGGCACCCCTGGAAGGAGAAGCAGAGCACAGTGGAGCCGACGTGCTGAGACTGAGCGGTCACTCCAGACGGAGGCCTGGGGGCACCCCTGCTTCCTCTCTCTCCTCTCCCCGCACATTCAGACCTCAGCCTATGGGTTCTACCCACGCGGGTCCACATCCCTCCATCCTGGGGCCACCGCCTCGAGCGTCAGCACCATCACCCCACACGGCGGCCTGAGCGACCGTGCGAAGCGGACACCAGGGCGCGCCAAGCCCTCCTTCACCCCAGTGGCCTCTGTCCCCTTCCTGCTTTCAGCCCGGGCTCCCGACCGGCAGGATCCGGCCCGCCCCTCCTGGCCTCACTGCCCCTGCCCCACACCCCTGACCAGCACCCTGGCCACGCCAGCCTTTTGTCTGGCCCCCACCTCAGGGCTGTGTGCTGGTGGTTCCACCCCCCGAAATGCTTTTCCATGTGCTCCCAGGGCTGGTCCTCAGCCCGAGGCCCCCTCCCCATCCGGGTCCTTAAAGTAGGTCCCTCCTGGTACTTGCTGTTCTGTGTGGTCACCTCCCCCCCCGCCCCCCGCCGTGTGTCCGCGTTCTCTGACCCCTTTCCTCCCTCCCTGTCTTTCTTCTCTTCCTCCGCGGCTGCCGCTCCTCCTGAGAGAACCTTCAAGGAGGCAGGACCCGGGGGATCTTTGTCATCCTTGCGCATCCGCCCCCTCACAGGGGCCAGGCCTTAGCAGCTGCTCGAGGCATATTTTTTGGAGAAAGAAACACATTTGTGCATGAAGTCGTGATGCAACGGACTTCCTGGGGTTGGCTGAGCGTTCCGAGCGACCGGGCCCGAAAGCCCTGGGGCACGCAGCTCCCGGCGCAGGGTCGGGGCCGAAAGATGGTGGGTGGTGTCACCCACCCCGAGTCCCGAGTCCCACCGCGCCTGGCACAGCTAGGCCGCCAGCCTGCCGAATGCGGGTGAGAGATTTACCAGACAGAGGAATAGGGTTAGAGTCGCTGTGTGCAGCCGTTGTTTTGTTGCCTAGGAACCGCCACCCCCACCCTCCGAGGTGATTGACTTTGTTGGGTGAAAACAAGCAGTGAATGCGGGGCCCAGAAAGAACAGCCTTCACCACAAGCAGATGGGGAGAGGGGCTGGGGGGAGGGGGCCGGTCAGCTCGGTAGCACCCAGAGCCGGTCCCCTGTTTGGGCAGAATTAAGATTCACAGCGATTTCCCTGCTGTCCACAACTTACAAAAGGAGTTTAGCATAAGCAACGTTAACTTCTGTGCTCGGGCTCCGAGTCGGTTGAAGGCTGGGGCAGACGGGGCTAACGCAGGCTGTCCGGAAGCCCCGGGGCCCGTGGGCTGGCTACAGAGTCGCATGGGCCCCCAGAGGCCCCGAGAGCACCCAGGGCAGGGTCTCGGTGGACGTTGGGGTCAAAACGTAGATCCTTAAGGCCCAATACGGCTCTGCTTTGCTCCCACCTCGGAGCTCCTTTGGATGTCCACCTGGGCTCCCTCCTCCTGTCCCAAGGTGACTTCTTGAACTTTCCAGCTTGGCCTGTGGCTGGGGAGAGGGGTGGAGCCCGGGTTCAGATCAATCCAGGTTCGAATCCCGTCTCCAGTTCGTATGAGCCATTGTTCCTTAGATGCCCGCCGAGGGCCTCCGAGCTCGCTTTTCTGTAAAACGGGGACAGTAACGATCGTTCTTTCCGAATGTGGTGAGCGTTTCATGAGGCAGCATCTCTGGGGTGCCTGGCATGGCCCCACTGGGGTCCCGGGTGCCTTCTGAGCTGGTGAGGCTCTTGCTCTGGAGGAGGAAGGAGTGGGGGCTCCCTCTCCGGAGCTGGGTCCCTGATGGGGTGTAGCGTGAACAGGAACTCAGGAGTTCCAGGCCCTGGGGGGGGGTCACCAAGCCAAGGTTCCACATTCAGAAAGGTAGTTTCTCCCATGGGGATGCTGGGAGAGCCTCCGCCCGGCCAGCAGCAGCAGCATAAATGGCAGCAAGAGGAACAATGACAACAATCTATAATAATAAAAGCATAATATGCTAATTAGACTGGACAGCTGAACGACCTTCCAGACGTCAATCCAGACGTCCTCCCAGACGAAGCCGCGGTGGTGGGGGCCAAGGCAGAGGCGGTTAGGGGCGATCAGGCAGGCAGGCCAGTGGTTAGGGGTGATCAGGCAGGTGAGCAGTTAGGGGTGATCAGGCAGGCAGGTGAGCGGTTAGGAGCCAGCGGTCCCGGATTGCGAGAGGATGCAGGCCAGGCTGAGGGACCCCCCAAGCACGAATTTTGTGCACCGGGTCTCTAGTAAAGGCAATAACAACCAGAACGTATGGAGCACCAAGACTGCTTTGTGCCGTCTGGTCACCTTACAAGACTTACTGTCATCCTCACAGCGGCCCTAGGTGGTGGGTGTTGTCACTATTTTTATTTTAGTCAGAAAATCTCACACTCAGGGAGCTGGGATGACTTGGCCAAGGTCACCCTGTTGGTACACACGGTGGGGGAGGGGCAGGCTTGAACCCAGAAGTCCAGCTCCCAAGTCTGTGCTCCTGACTTTCCACCTGGCTGACTTCTTTTTGTCCATCTTCTCCCTCCTCCCTGTGCTGATGTCACCTGTTCCCGCTTTCTTTGCCCAAGGGCATCTGCCTCGGAGCAGGATGAAAGGCGGGGGTGGTGAGGGAACTGAGCAATGATGGGGCCTGGGGGGCTATGACACCGGGTTTCTCTCACTGGTTCTGCCTGGTTGAGGGCTGTCTGTGGCTGTAGGGGAGATGGGGCCTGGGCTTACTAGCAGTGGGGCTTGGCATTCCCTGATGGAACCAACTCATCCCAAATCATCCAGACCTTCCAAGAGGATTGACAGCTCTTTGCACCTCCTCCTTGCAGGCCTCCCTGACCAGGCCACTCCTCTTAGCTCCTTGGTTGGCAACAAAGTCAGGGCCCTGAGGCCCAGAGTAAAATTCTTCCTGTGCACGTCTATGTGAAGCCCACCGCTAGCATCATACTTAATGGTGGAGGACTGAGAGCTTCCCCTCTAAGATGGGGAACAAGACCGGGATGCCCGCTCTCACCGCTCCTATTCAGTATTGAACTGGAGGTTCTAGACAGGGCAATTAGGCAGAAAAGGAAATAAAAGTCATTTAGGAAGGGAAAAGTAAACCTATGTCTATTTGCAGATGCCTTAATCTTGTATCTAGAAAACTATAAGGGATCCACTAAAAAACAATGAGTAAATGAGCAAGGTTGCAGATATAAGATCACTAGTATACAAAAATCAATTGTATTTCTATACACTTGCAATGAACATTCTGAAAATGAAATTAAGAAAATAATTCCATTTACATTTGCATCCAAAAGAATAAAATGCTTAAGAATAAATTTAACAAAACAACTGCAAGATTTGTATATTGAAAACTATAAAATATTGTTAAAAGAAATTAAAAGAAGACCTAAACAAATGGGTGAACATTTCTAACCCATGTTCACCGATTTAAAAGACAATGTCGTTACGATGGCAATACCAACCAAAGTGATCTATAGATTGAATGCCATCCCTATCAAAATTCCAAGTGGCAGTTTAGCAAAATTGACAAGCTGATTCTAAAATTTATACAGACATGTGAGAAACTCTGAATAGCCAAATGATCTTGAAAAAGAAGAACAAAATTGGAGAACTCATACTTCCAAACTTACTACACAGCCAAAGGAATTAAGACTGTGTGGCATTGACCTAAGAACAAATAAGATCAAAGGAATAAAATTGGGACTCTAGAAATAAACCCATACATTTATGTTAAATTAATTCTTGACAAAGCTTCCAAGACCAGTCAATGGGGGGAAAGAATAGTCTTTTCAACAAATGGTGTGGACAACTGGATAGAATGAAGTTGAATCCCTACCTCATACCATATACAAAAGTTAACTTGAAATGAATCATAGGCTTAACTGTAAGAACTAAAACTACAAACCTCTTAGGATAAAACATAGGAGTAAATTGTTGTGACCTTGGATTAGGCATATAACACTAAAAGCACAGAGACAAAAGAATAAATAGATAAATGGGGGCTCTTTCAAAATTTATAACTTTGTGCTTCAAAGGACACCAAGAAAATGAAAAGACAGCCCACAGAATGGGAGACAAATATTCTAAATCCTATATCCGATAAGGGATTTGTGTCTAGAATAGAGAACTCTTATAACCCAATGATAAAAGACACATAACCTAATTGAAACGTGGGCAAAGGATTGAACAGACGTTCTTCCAAAGAAGACATACAAATTGCAACAAACATATGAAAAGATGCTGAACACCGCTAGTCATTAGGGTAATGCCAATCAAAACCACAATGAGATCTCACTTCATCCCCACAAGGATGGCTAAATTTTTTTTAAAAAAGATGGACAATAACAAGTGTTGGTGAGGGAGAGAAACTGGAACCTCATACGTTGCTGGTGGGATTGTAAAATGGTGCAGTAACCTTGGAAAACATGCCTCCTCAAAGCGTTAAACACATGACCCAGCAATTCCACTCCTCCGTATCTACCCAAGAGAATGAAAACCATGTATTCACACAGACACTCGGACACAGATGTTCACAGTAGCATTATTCATAAGAGCCAATAAGTGAAAACAGTTTCAATGTCCATCAACTGATGAATGGATAAGCAAAGTATGGTGCACTCCTTCAATGGAATATGAGTTGGCAATCAAAAGCAATGCAGTACTGATACATGCTGTAACGTGGACGAACCTTGAAAATATTACGCTAAGTAAAAGCAGCCAGTGACAAAAAACCCACATATTTTATGATTCCATTCATATGAAATATCCAGACGAGGCAAACTCATAGACAGAGGTAGGCTGGTGGTTGCCGGGGGCTGGGGGGAGGGCAGAATGGGGGTGTCTGCTGGTGGATACAGGGCTTCTTTTTGGAGTGATGACATGTTCTGAAGTTGGATAGTGGCCACCGTAGTTGTACAACTCTGTGAATATACTAAAAGCCATCGAACCACATACTTTGAAAGGGTCAATGTTATGGTACATGAATTATTATATCTCAACAAAACAGTTATTTTAAAAGGAAGGTGCCCAATTTCTGGTTCACAGGAAATGTAGGGACAGAGAAACAAGTGAAATGACACCAGGAGGAAGCAAGCAGACAAGTCCAGGAGGGGACATTCAGCGGCACCACTGACTCAGTTTCTTTAACAAGTCAGTGGCGTGAAAGTAAATTCTTTAAAAGCGTAATGGGACCGTAACAACCGAATGCCATGTGTGGATCTTACATGGACCCCAATCAAACACATCGCCTGGACACGGCACCGAGAGAACAGCAAGGAGACTGGGTTCTGCGCTGGGGTTTAGGCGACGGCCCTGCTGGCTGTTGGTTTTGCCAGGTGTGGGCGCTGTGGTTGTTAGAACAAGTCCGTGAATTTAGAGGGAAACTGAAGTGTGGGAGATGCGATGACGTGTCAGGATTGGCTTTAAATCTGCCGCAGTGGCAACAACGTAATAATTCAACGGGACAGATAAAGCCGGGATGGCAAATCTCAATGATGACTGATTTGAATGATGGGATGTGGTAATATATTATAATCTATTTACTTTTGCGTATTTTTGAAAATATTCCTAATCAAAACCCTTTTAATGTTTAAAATAATCCTGCGTGTGTGGATTATTTGAAGCTGGGTTTGCACATCTGTCAAATGGGAGAGGTGTCCGTCCCATTTTGCAGATGAGGAGACTGAGGCTCAGAGAGGCGGCATAAACTGCCCAGGTCTCGCGGCCAGCACTGGAGAGTCAGTATTCGAATCCCAAACTAGTTGGCTCTGAACCTTGGCTGTCACCTCCTTGTTTTCCTGGAGTGGCTGTCCTCAGCATTTGTCACCTCTACAGTGTGTGTGTGTGTGCGTGTGCGTGTGTGCATGTGTGTGTCACCTTGGGGCCCACCTGGGGCCATCCTGCGGCCGGACCCGAGGTGGAGTCTGTTTTCTTTCTCGAGCAGCACAGTGGCCTCTGGGGCGTCCTTTGGGCTGCAGCTCCCACACAGGCCCCTCAGTCCACCCTGCCCTCGGTCACCCTCTGCCCTGACTCCAAGCGTCCAGGAGCCAGCTCGGCGGCCCAGGCAGCCGGACAATGGGCCCTTTGGAGGCTGGGCCAGAGCCTCGGTCTCGGCTGTGGGCTGCGGCCAGGGCCACCACAGAAGGCCGCTTGTGGCCGGCCCGGGCTGCAGCCAGAAATAGGTCCTGCTGGGCACCGGGCTCCTGCCCACCCGCCCTGGGCGTGGCCTGGGGACGCGGGTGTTTGCGGAGCTGAGGGGAGGAGACCTTCGCCAGGAACGCAGGTCTATTTTGGGGCCCTTGGGAGGCAGGGAGGAAAATTGACCCCGGCCCTTAGCTTCCACCTTCAGCCCATCCGGTTAGTGCCGGGGCCAGGCGCACAGGCGCTGGGTGCAAATCCTGGCTCTGCCCCGCCAGCTGCGTGCCCTGGTGCTGCGTGGTGGGTCACTTCCCTCTCGGAGCCTCACCATGCTCATCTGTATGATGGGGACAGACGGTGATAATCCTCCATGGGGTGTAAGGATTCCGGATGATGCGTGCATGGAGCCTCCAACAGCCTGTGATCCTAATGTGCCTGTTACTCAAGTGCTTCTCCTCTCCCTCCCCGCACCTGCCTGGGGGTGTTTCCTGCCTCTGGGGCCTCATCAGCCCCAGCCCCGTTGGGCTCTGCAGGGGCAGGTTTGGTCACACATTTGCATCACCATTGTTTGGGGGAATAAAAGCACTGGAGACCTGGGCAGAGGCTCACAAGCACCCTGCACTGGGCAGCCCCTCCCCACCCCACCCCTGCCCTGCACATCCCCTGGGCTCCAAACGGTGCAGCCTTTCTGTCCTTCCCTCCTGGGCTGGCCCTGCAGGAGTCCTGCTCGGAGCTGGCGGCGGGTGTGGCCTCGGCGTTTTCCCCCAGGATCCCACATGGGCCTCGGCCTAAGCAGGGTGCTGGGCCGCTGGCTGGGCGCTCTCTGAGTTTAGGCCTGTGGCTCACAGACAGGTTCAGACCCGGGTTCAAATCGGAGTCATCCGGGCAGCAGGAGGCCCTTGGAGAGGGAGAGAGGGGAGTCCTGTGCATCTATTCTTCCGGGAGCTGGGGACCAGGTCCCCCCTCCGCCCCCTGGACGTCCTTGGAGCTATTTTTATGTGTTGCTGGAAACCAGAATTACTGCCAGAGCCAGGAGCCCGGGGAGGTTTCCCGCGCGCTCGGAGCACGGCCGTTCCCAGCAGACCT
>NW_005876493.1:0-9914 GCF_000147115.1 Myotis lucifugus | reverse complement strand
CCCCCCCCTTGGCATGGAATAGGAACCTGCCTGGTCCCCCCTCTCTTGGAATAACCTGTAATTTTCACCAGCCTTTTCCTTGAAAAATGAAATTGGGAAAAAGAAAAGCAGAGGAAATCTCCCCCCCCAATAGAAACAGAAGAGGTTTTTAAAGCCCTCCCTAAGTTTGCCCCCCAAATTTATTCCCCGTATAATAATTTAGGTGCAAAATATTCCATGGGTCCATTAAATTTGCCTTTAAAAAGACCTTTCCTTAGAGCTTTACTCAAGATTAAAAACCCCCAAGATAATATTCTAAACTAAGCCTAGTATACCCAATTGACTGAAAATTAAGTAGAAATATAAGTTCAATATATACTGGCTGCCTTTTTAAACCAAAATGTGTTCAACTAGACATGATCTATATGTTCTTTTTCCCAAACTGACCAATACACATTGAGCATCATTTTGTTTAAGTTCTGGTAGATGCATCTGTCACCTTTTTACTCTGTTATTTTTGTGAAGTTATTTTACATCTTTGCAATCAATGGGAAAGCTTCAGCGTCCATCATCTACAGGTCACCTATGCTTTAGCTTTTATACTAGTACTAGAGGCCCGGTGCACAAAAATTTGTGCACTCAGGGGGGAGGGGGGGTGGTCCGCTCAGCCCGGCCTGTGCCCTCTCGCAGTCTGGGACCCCTCGGGAGATAACAACCTCCTGGCTTAGGCCTGCTCCCGAGTGGCAGAGGGCAGGCCCAATCCCTAGGTGCAGCCCCTGGTCGGGCTCAGAGCAGGGCTGATTGGGGAGTTGGGGCGCCGCCCCCTGTCATGCACAGAGGAGGGCAGATCGGGAGGTTGCGATGCCACCCCCTGTCACGCACAGAGCAGGGCCGATCAGGGGGTTGAGGAGCTCCCCCCTGTCACGCACAGACCAGGGCCGATCAGGGGGTTGAGGAGCTCCCCCCGTCACTCACAGAGTAGGGCCGATAGGGGAGTTGGGGCACTGCCCCCTGTCACACACAGAGCAGGGCGGATCAGGAGGTTGGGGCGCTGCACCCTGTCACACTCAGGGCAGGGCCAATGGAGAGGTTATGGCTCTACCCTGTCACACACAGGGCAGGGCCCGTGGGGGGGGGGCTTGGGGCGCCGCACCCTGTCAAACACAGAGCCGCAGGCGCCAGGGCTTTGGGGAGCTCCCCCCTATTAGGCACAGAGCAGGCTGATCAGGGGGTTGGGGAGCCTTCCCCTGTCACGAACAGAGCAGGGCGGATAGGGAGGTTGTGCCCCCGCGCCCTGTCACACACAGAGCCGCAGGGCGATCAGGGGGTTTGGGCGCTGCCCCCTGTCATGCTGATCCCGGTGCCGGGAGGCATGTTACCCTTTTACTATATAGAATAGAGGCCTGGTGCATGGGTGGGGGCTGGCTGGTTTGCCCTGAAGGGTGTCCTGGATCAGGGTGGGGGTCCCCACTGGGGTGCCTGGCCAGTCTGGGTGAGGGGCTGAGGGCCGTTTTCAGGCTGGCGGGTGACTGAAGCTCCCAACTGCTCCTTTTTTTCTTTTTCTTTTTTTTATTCTGGGCCAGCTTTAGCTCTGAGGCCTCGGCTGCTGAAAGCCAGTTTCTGGCCTTTGTTTACGTTCTGTATTTGATACAATGTTGCGGTCTGGCTGGCTGAAGCCCGGCTGACTGAAAGCCGGTTTCTAGGGTTTTGTTTAGCTTCTATATTTGCAACATAGTTGCTTAGAGTTGCAGCTGAGAGGCCGGCAGCGGCAGGCGGGGAACGTTGGAGTCCGCAGTCACTGGAGTAAGCAAGCCTCCCTGCTCGCTTCAGTGCATGGCTGACAGCCGCCATCTTGGCTGACAGTTAATTTGCAGAAGGATATGCTGATTAGCCAATGGGAAGGGTAGCGGTCGTACGCTAATTACCATGTTTCTCTTTTATTAGTGTAGATATATGCCTTACTTTGTGAAACATGCTAGAAATGTTTTCAGAGTTTTCATGTTAGGAATGACCCATACCTTCTTACTTTGTAAACATTGGATGCCTTTGTCTTTGTTTGCTGGTGTGCAATAGCTTGTCTTATAAATCTGTGTGCTACCTGTCTGGAAATAGAAATTGTAAGGCTCTGTGGTTCAGTCTATCTCCTGATATTTGTGAGCACTCAGTATTTGGATAGAATGTTGTATAGCCCACACAGCAGGACTCGGTACAATAGGGAAATAATTTATCAAAAGGACCTTGGGAAATAATACACTAGTTTTTTAGCCTTCCCAGCTCCTGATTACTCAGGCATTTCTGAATACACTCCATAGTGAATCCACTTTAACTTTCTGAAAATGCTATTAGTTCTGTTTAAATGTGGCGTTTTGTAGATTCTGTAAGGTAATCGTAAATCGTAACAGGTTGGTGTTTTATAATATCCTGTGAAATTATATATCACACCCAAAGATTTAATGCTTTTTTTTTTCCCATTTGGGGTCTTGTCAAAAACAGACATATGAGAAAAGCCCCCAAAAGACAGAGAGAAAGACAGTTTGAAAAGGAAAAACATATAAAAAGTAGAAAAAGCAGAGACAATGAGGAAAATAATATATAAGTTAAAAGATGATATTTCTTTTATAAAATGTGAAAAAAATGCTTTAAAGAGAACAAAAGAGGAAAAATAGAAATTAAAAATATGACAGCTGAAATTTTAAAAATTTCAGTGAAAGGATGCTAAGGCCAAACTTATTGAACACCCCTTCCCCAAATAAACTAAATACATGGATGCATAATAGGAATTCATAGATCCCAGGTTCAATTCAGGATGTTATGTGTGCTCAATAAAAAAAATGCAGAAATAGACATGAGAAAAATTAAGGAAGACAATTTTTATAGAAACAGTATTTCTAAATATTTTTCAGAATTGAGTAATATGTGTCTCCAAATGAAATGATTTATCAAGTGCCCACTTCACTGGGTGAGAAAGTCCATTTAAAAACATTAAAATACATTAATGATGAGTTGCTAAGGCAGGGGTGGGCAAACTTCTAGTGAGTGCGTGCCAAAACCAGCAAAATCTCTGACTCAAAATTCTTCTGCGTGCCAACCCTAATTTTTTGAGAACATGTTACGCCTACTTGATATCTCTTAAGGTGTACTTATGTGAAGAACCTTGAAGAAATAATAAAATTTATTCAAGCGACAAAAACACAGTATATGATGATGAAAAATACATGTATTTTTTAATGTATACATGTATACTGATAGTCTGACAGAAAACTTTATGACTCCGTTTGATATTATCAGTGGGACTTTTGCTGCTGCATCACTGATGACAGAGATTTTACATCAGGTTTATATTTTGTGACCTTCAGAGATATGCACGAGCTACTGCTTTCATCCATCAGGCTACTCCTATTACGAGACTTAACAAAATTCATAACTGAGAACAAAGATTCACAAGCGTATGTGGATAAAAACATGGAGAGTAACGCTGTTGCAAAGTTTTTAAACAGAAAAATGTTCTGGAATGGCATTCCAAGTCCTCAGCAGTTCATTTTTGACACTATTGAAATTGCTCTTCCCCTCTCTCGTCAATCTATGTCTATGGTCTTTAAGATAACTTGTTATGTAAAGTTATTTATCTAAGATGCACCTACACTGAATTTATCTGAAAAATAAAAAAGTCGACATTAAGAAAAAAATTGTATATGGAAGATTATAAGAGAGGGTTTCTTGTGCCAGCAAAAGTAACTGGCATGCCATATGTGGCACGCGTGCGAGGGGTTGCCCACCGCTGTGCTAAGGAAATTACCCTCCCACCTTAGGATGTGAGATGAAGGGAGACCTTAGAGAACACCATTTCCTTCAGGTATTGAAAGCAGGTTGACTTTAGTGGACTTTGGGATTTTCTGATCGTGTTTCTCAAAATCTTATTTAAGATCAACCTGCTTCAGTTTATGGGTAATCTTTAAAATGCAGATTCCTAAGCCCTAATGAGACCTACTAACTGAAGATCTTAACGGATTGAGTCTAGACAGTTTTAATTTTACAGCCCTCACCCTGCAGATGTTTCTGAAACATACTGAAGTTTATAAACAATTCACTTGCAATTTTAAAACAAAAGCACCACTTACTTAAATCTAACAATCATCATGTCAAGAATAGTACAGGAGGCATATCTTCATGTGAATTTAATAGGTTGAGGAAAAGCTCCTGGAGAGGAGAGGAAGAAAGAAGAGAACACTAGGGAAGAGGGAGGCTCCAGTCAGTACAGAGTGTCATGGTTGATACCTTCTTTAGAATGAGGGAACTTACATATTGCAGAAGAGAGCTGGAGGAGTTATTGGAACTTGGAAAGAATCAGTCCCTAAGAAATAGATAATTTTCTGTTTCTGTTTTTCCCAAACATGGTAATGCAGGAACATTCTCATAATGGACAGTAAGTAGTAGGAGATTAGACTCAATCACCTTCCAAGCGCCGCCCCTGCCCCCCAGATATGTGGTAACAATTGAACACATAACTGACAGCTAAGTAAACATTCAGATGCTTTTCCCCCTCCCATTGCTGTCTCCATATTTCACTCAATGACATTTTTGTAATATTAGCATCCTTGCATCATCTAGTTGTAATTTTCAATTTCAGAACTGCCCACAGATCTTACCATCATTTATAATATAGATCTGAAATCAATTCTGGCTTAATTCAATACTTGTTTTTTTCAGCAGAGGCTCAGTATAATACCCTGCATCAGCTTTTAGCAAGGTAAGGGTGCTTAATGCCATTATTTAAAAGGTGATCACATGAGATTCATAAGAAATTATTTAAAATTTCACAGTGTTCAGTTGAATTGGAACTCAGATCTACTTATATGAAAACAATTAACCCAAATAGACAGTTTAACCATAAGATATAAGCCACAATCCAGGTAACTACAAGAATACAAAAGTGAGTTTTTTTTCATCTAAAATATAATGAAAATAGACCAATTGTGAAACAGTAGCAGATTATTCCAACTTCTGAAACTTTTTCAAGCTTTCCTCAGTAGACTCTACCTATGTGGTTCATCAATTCTTCATTCAACATAGAAAAACCTTTTTATATTCACTTATACATTTTGAAGTGATATTTTAAAGTGTGTTCCAAAAATCATATTCTGTTATATAAAGCACAAATCCTCAGGCTGCATGTATCCACATTAAGCTAATTAAAAAATATTAGAAGCAAATTAGGAGGTGTTTGTCTTATAAAATTAGCAGATATTTATAAAATTTAATTCACAAATCTTAATACAACTTACAAAAGATAAAAATAGAGACTAATAGTATTGGCTATAATACTTAAAAAGTAATAGTAATTCATCTTAGGTGGTTAGCTTAGTGGTTAGAGAATTGGCCCAAGAACTGAAGGGTCGTGGGTTCAATTCTGGTTAAGGGCATGTACCTCAGTTGCAGGCTTGATCCCTGGCACCAATCAGGGCACATGCAGGAGGCAACCAATCGATGTTTCTCTCTGTGTCTCTCCTGCTCCCACTCTTTTTAAAAAATGGAAAAATATATCCTCGGGTGAGGATTAACACCAACAGAAAAAGTAATTCCATTCATTTGAACATCCACAGATATTTAGCTTTGGAACATATAGAGACATAGAACAGCCATATGAGCCTAGTAAGGTCATTTCTAATGTGTCTGAGATTTAGTGAATTTATCTATAACATGAGGCTTTTAGATCAAACAAACCGGTGGCTTCTATCTGGTTTTCAAATAGTCTTGGTGAAGATAGGGAGAGCCAAGTAGGCAAGCTTTACGACTCACTTGTTTAATATATTTGGGTTTTGCATTAGATTTCCTTAGAAAATGGACTTTCCCCAAACCGTATATTCTTGATTTAGTTGAGAAGAGGCACAGAAAGTTCAGAGACAGTGCCAGCAGGCACCTCTTTAAAGGTGAACATGGAGCTTAGGATATGGTATGTAGGAACAAGCCACCTTCAAAATTAAGAAAGCCTCTCAGCCAGGTAATTACAGTCTCCTGATGGGGAGGATTAGTAGAGCTTCAGTGGTGGAGTGACTAAGATGCTGAGAAGTCATGGGTGTACAGATATGGGGACAGAGGAATAAGAAGGGAAAATATATTTATTTAGCTGTGAGAGTGGATGTAATAAAGAGTTAGGGTGACTAAATGAGTCAAAGTTTGTAATTTTAAAACGGAGTCCTACCATCACAATGGAACTGGTATCAAGAGTAATGTATCTGTAATTTTAAAGACAGCAATTAGCTTGGCTGCTGTGGCTCAGTGACTGAGCATTGACCTATGAACCATGAGGTCACGATTCGATTTCCAATTGAGGCACATGCCTGGGTTGCAGGCTTGATCCCCATTAGGGGGCATGCAGGAGGCAGTCAATCAATGATTCTCTCTCATCATTGATGTTTCTATCTCCCTCTCCTTTCCTCTCTGAAGTCAATAAAAAAAATATATATATAAACAAAATAAAGGCAGCAATTATTTTAAAAACACAACATTTGTGTTTGTCTTAGAATCTGTGAAGAAAGATGACCTTATATGAAGAAAGATAAATGACTCCTCTCAGGAGAAGCAATTCAAAGAGATAGAGCCACTGAGAGCCATTCAGAAGAATGTGGCCTTGAGTTTTCTTTCTGTTTTGTTCACACTGTAGAAAAGTACATAGTCACTACAAGAGAAAGGAGAAATGTCAAAGTTGCTGAGTGTGTGCACAGAGAATTTAAATTGGACTTCTCACATGTTCATGGGGGAGTGCATAAAGCAATGTCAAATATTTTGTAAGATTAGGAAATTTAGTGGAGATTAGGGCTAAGTGAACACATAAAGTATTAATCAACACCTCACACTTTTAAAAGTTCAATAGGTATCTGTTGAAATAGGAATAGGTTCATGGTATTTGATAAGCCTAACTTTTTGTTTTTAAAATACTTATATCAGGTCTCCACTGATAGCATCGTTAGGTAAGGGTTTTCAATTTTTTTTTTAAATTAGAAGTTGAAAAGGTTTATCAAACAAAAACTTCATTGTATTCCTATGTAAAAAGAGAAAAGTGAAACACTACTGGCTGAATTGGGATAGGGAAGAAAGAACAAGAAAAATCCCCACCCCCAACCAATGATTCTTGTATACACTGCTCCTCCCAACCAGAGAATACATAGCTTAAATCACCGTAGAGAGCAAAGACTCAATTAATGCCATTTGTGCCAGCTAAACCCAAGGACAGATGAAGTCTGGGGGATAAATAATAAAACTTCAAAAGCATTTTAATGGTATCACTTGAGGGGGAAGTTGGGCAGGATAGATAGCTGCTAGGAGAGGAGGAGGGAAAGGGGAAAGAGAGGGAGAGTTTATCCTACCCACTGAACAAAGAAGTCAATAGTCTTGGGACTTGCCAAAATAAAATTGCCAGATGTTCTGATAAATTTTGGAAAAACTGGAACAGTGTAAAAGCAGGACATTGAAATCTAGTCTATCCAGCCGGGGAACCTTGAAACCTATAGGGGGGGAAAGTATAGAATCCTTGAACCCCCACCAGGCAGAGTGCTCAGACTAGCTGAGTTGCCCGCTTTGCTTTATGTATTTGTAATAAATTTGATTGCTTTGCTTCCTTAATAAATTCACTTGCTTTTCTTCAACACTGCTTTCTGTTACTCTGCTGAATTCTTTCTCTGGAGCGTGACAAGAGGCAAGGAGGGTAGAGCCCCTCAGACACAGGTGGCTCTTGGGTAACACTGTGGAGACAGATCATGCTACAGAAGCCATTGATTAAGTATCACTACATTATTTCCAGGCGAGGACTGTGTCTTCTTAGTCACTTAATTACCCACATATTTAACATAGTGTTTTGCATACATTTTAGAGATAGTAGTAGAACAAATATTTGTAGAAGAAAAAGAACTCTAAGGGTATAACTAGAGTTTGCTGCTACATGATAAATTTTATGTCACCAAAATCCTATTTATTTTACATTTTAGATATTTTGCTGGTATAAACTCTTTAAAGTTCCTCTGCCATCACAAAACAAAAATGCTACCCTGGTTTGTGTGGCTTAATTGGTTGAGTGTTGTCCCATGTACCAAAAGGTCGTCAGTTCAATTCCCTGTCAGAGCACATGCCCATTTTGCAGGTTCAGTCCCTGATTAGGGTGCATAAGGGAGGCAACTGAACCATGTTCCTCTCCTCTCTCTAAAATCAATAAAATAATATTTAAAAATTATTTTTCCAAGCTGTACATGCATCATTAATATTTTATCTGGGAAGACAACAATGTCCTTGAATTGGTACAAAGAACATAAATACAAAGCAAAAAAACCTTTAATAACTCAGATGGAGATCTGCCAAGCCTCTGATATTATATTTCCATTTGTCAAATGTCCCTCTTGACTCATGACCACATATATAAAATATTATTTATTTCAGATGTTTAAGAATCTTTGTCCTCCTTCTTCATAGCAATGTTGTTATTGTTCCTACTTCCAAAAGAAACTTCTGATTCATAAATACTTCAGGGTTCTAATCTCAATTGCAGAGGCTGAGAAATTCTCCTAGAGAATCCATTTACATCCACCTAATACATCTCGTTATTCCATTTAAGTTAGAATGATTTACATGACACTAAAACATCCAAATGCTTTGTTTTCATAATGCTACACATATTATTTGAAGGGAAACTGGTTGGGTATTGCTTCAGGTTTCACAGATTGGACTAACTTCCCTTTTTTATGCAGATAATAAATTTTTAAAGCAACCATCAAAAGTCAATCTCAGAGTTTTTTTCTCCACCATGAATGCAATTACCAGTTACTGCACACCATCTCTTTTCATATTTCTTCATAGTGTAACACAGCAGGACTTCAGAGGGCAGCAAGACATGGCATTCAGGAATTCCCAATGGTTTAAACATACAAATAAATACTGCCTTCACCATCACTTACTAGTATTAACTGGTTTATGAATATTACAGAGCTAGCACTTGATACTATTTGAAAGCATTCTCTCTGATCCTGATCTATTTAAAGGGACATTAGTTTGCATTTGATTGTTTCTAGTATTAGGATCAGAAATCATTTTCCTTGAAAATTTTCATTCATACAAGACATTTCCTCCCATAAAACAATGTATATGTGTTTCTTTTCTTATGTATTAGAGTATATACATTTAAATTAACGTTTTTGGAATAAACTAAACTATTTTATAAACTGATCTTAGGCCCCGTTTCAGAGATGTGGCTCTTGTATGACTGTGGTTTGTATAACAGCTATATAATCATTTAGTTATATATTCCCACCACAAGTTCTGAAAACATGCAACGCCACTTTGCAAGGAGGAGAAACAACAAAGAGGTACCTGGTAGATAAGGATCTAAGCATGTGCTACAACCAGATGTGAAATCCAACTGCCATGTTACAGTCCAGAGACAGAAGAGATAGCTCTCAAGCAGGAATAGTCTCCAAACTGCCACCCTGCAATGGTCAAAATGATGCACAGAGAACAAAAAGTAGCAGCCAAGAAAAAGTAATATAACATCTTCTTCTCTCACAGCATCTCTCCTTTGTTCCAGATATCTACTGAAGTTGTCTTTATTTTTTATTTATTATTATTTTTTAATCCTCACCCAAGGATATGTCTTCTTTATCAACTTTTAGAGAGAGAGGATGGGAAGGAATGAGAGAGGGAAAGAGCAAGAGGGAGAGAGAGAGAAAGAGAGAGAAATTAACATTGTTTGGTTGACTGTCATATGTGTCCTGACCAGGAATCGAACCTGCAGCCTATTGGTGTATGGGATGATGATTCAAACAACTGAGCCACCTGGCCAGACTCAGGATGTGTTTGTACTTTCTTCTCCAACACTATAGTTCCACTTTCCCTCCACCAAGACAACTTCCATTCTCTCAGTTTAATACAGGTAGTGAGCTAATCTGTCTTTC
>NW_005876492.1:0-9915 GCF_000147115.1 Myotis lucifugus | reverse complement strand
CCCACCACACTTAAAATTTAAATCCAAACTCTTACCATGGTCTTGAGGTTCAATGACCCGTCTTCCTGCCTGCATCTCCTGCCTCTCTCCCTAAGTTCTCCGCACTGACTGACCACGTGGTCTTCTTGCTGTTTCTAGTTCATGATCTCTGCATGCTGCTTCCTGTGCCTGAAAGCTTCTTCCCAAGCAATTTGTGTGGCATATTCCCTCATTCAGTCAAATCAGTGCTCAAATATCACCTCCTCAGCCCACCCTAACTAAAATAGATCTCCCCACCAAGTCACTCACAAACCTTTGATCTGCTTAACTTTATTTCATAGCTTTCTTTGCTCCTTTCTATTATTTAATATGTTTCTTTGTGCAGATATTTATTGTCAGCCTCCCCCACTAGACTGTAAGCTCCACAAGGTAGGAACTTGATCTCTTTCATTCTCTATTATGTTTTCCAGTGTTGTCACATAGTAGATGTTCTACAAATATGTTGATAGATGAATAAACTAGTTATTAGAAATATGTCCTTTCAATTTCAAGACTGAATTTATGTGGAGTGAAAGATGACTCTGATATTCCATCCCTGAGTAATTGAAAGAATGATGGAAGTGGGATGTCAAGAGTTTAGGAATATAGATTTGGAAGTCATCTAATATCTTTCAGTCCACCCCCTTACTCTGGAGATAGGGTTGAATGATGACCTCAAAGTCATATAGCCAGTATGTTAAAGACTAGGATCCATGTCTTCTGATTTCCTTGGCTTGTGTTCTTTCTATGATATCACACCATCTTATTTTGTTGTGGGCGGTGAGAATAGCACCAGGTGTTAGACCAATGGTGTCAGACAGGACCTGGGTTCAGCAACCTCAGTACTTTAGTTCTGGCTGGGAAAGAATTCAGACCCAAGACTCAAACTATAAGAGAACATCTATATATATAAAAGGCTAAGTGTCCGTCCAACCATCTGACCAGTAGCTATGATGTGCACTGACCACCAGGGGGCAGACACTCAATGCAGGAGCTGCCATGACGTTCACTGACCATTTAAAAATAAATGGCACCACAGACCTGGCACTGACAAACCAACACTTGGCTTCCTCCAAGTGGGACATAGGCCCCGCCACCACCCCGGAGCGACACCCCACCAAATTGCAGCCAACGCTGCCAAGACCCCATGGCACAAAATGGGGCCCACAGCCCAGCCCAGCATGGAAATGGTCGCTGGGGGCGCCAGGTAATGACATCACATAGCAAGGCCCAGCTTCCTCTCCCTAGTGACTAGCCCCCTTGGAGTTTCTTCAGCCCAGGAACACGACTTGCTTTATAGCCAGGTGCAAACATTTCACACTTTAACCAAATGTTTGTGAAGCGTTTTCCCGTGCCTCATCTCATTTGATCCTCACAGAAGTCCTGGAGTAGGTAGATAGGAGACTCGGTAGAATCCTATTTTCTTTTCATTAGCCTGAAAACAGAGATTTAGAAAGCTTAGAAACTTGACCCGACTGAAAAGAAGTAAGAAATGGTGGACCTTGAAAATGACTTCAGGTTTTCTCACTGCGCAGAATATAGTCAAACACTGCTACAGTTAAATATTTTACCCTTTGTTCTCCCTGCGTGATCTACAATAATAATCTGCTTTGTGTTGATATTTACTGCTGTGTTGCTGACAATTACCTGAAAGAGAAGTTGGGGTGCTTCAGTGGGCTGGAAAAAGTTTAGCAAATCAGAAAGCAGGTCTAATTAAGCAAGTTTATTCTATATCTATAAAAGGCTAAGTTGACTCGTGCATGCACGATACATATAAAGCTCTCACTGGTGCCAATCACACGCATGTGTTTCGATCTGTCATTGTCGATCATGAATTTGGTTTGACACTTCTAATATAGAGAAAGGGCGAATAGCAATATTAAAATATTTCTTCTAATTAATTTCCTTTCAATGTGCATGAATCTGTGCACTGGGACACTAGTTTATTTATAAAATCACAGAGGTAGAAGAAGTGATTCGTAAAGAAATGGGCTGAGGTTAGGGTTAGGGTTAGGGTCAGGGGGTCCAAACCTCATGATCAGTGATATGCTAGGAGAAGAAAGGTCACCCTGGGGACAAGGTCCTACCCTACAATTGTCCTTTGCTAGGCATCTGGGGCTTTCCACCCTGGTGACCTTCTATACTTGGCCCATCGTCTTTGCCCTGCTCATGTCTGTCTAACTTTCTACCACAATTTGAGTCAGCAGAAGGAGATGAGGTTGAGGTATAGATAAAATGGTAAAGGAAAGATGATAAATTCAGCTTTGGACATGCTGAGTTGAGGTGTCACTGGGAAACTTAGATTCAGATGCCATGCGCTGTTAAAAGGAAAACTCAGAAATGAGCTCAGGTACCTGCATTGACTTTGTAACAAACTGTGAGAAAGGATGAGATTGCCCAGGATAAATAAAAAGCAAAAAATAAGAAAAGTGAGACCTGGCCAGGTGGCTCAGTTGGTTGGAATATCATCATGCACACCAAAAGGTTGTGGGTTCGATTTCTGGTCAGGGAACATACCTAGGTTGCAGGTTTGATCCCCAGTTGGGTGCCTATGGGAGGCAACTGGTTGATGTTTCTCTTTCACGTTGATGTCCCTTTCTCTAAAAATTATATACTTGGGTGAGAATTAAGTACAAGAGAAGAGGAAAAAAGGGGGGAGGGGCGGCAGGCAAAGGCCACAACCTTTGCATATGGAAGAATTTTGCATAGAAAAAAGGATCCATGTGGTCTCATGAAGTCAAGGAAGAAAGAAGGTCAACTGAGGGAGAGGGGATGAAGACTAGCAGGAGGAGAGGCAGTTCTAGCAGTGTCAGATTGCTGGAATTGAGATAATGAGGATGAGGAGCTTAGTGCTTTAACAGCTCTCGAGTTAAACTGCCTGGATTTGGATCCAGATTTCAGCATTTACTGTATGTCCTTGGGTAAGATTTTTCATTTCTCTAAGTCTTATTGCTTCATATATTAAATAGAAATAGAATTTATAACCATCACATAAAAGTGTTTTGAGAAATAAGTGAAATACTCTACTTCAATTATTAGCCCAATGCCTGACACATAGGAACTGCTCGGTACATTTAGATATCATTTCTCTTGGTAAAAGTCTGGAATATAAAGGAAGAAGAAAGATAAGATACAAATTTGGATTATTAACAGAGTCAAGGGAGTTGACTTCTGTTGAGTGAACAAAATCCTATAAAGAAAGAATAAAAGGATCACAAACTTAGGCACAGGATTTAGTTTTAGGAAAGCGAAGATGGAGTTTGAGATGGGAACACAAAATGGATTATGAGGAGATATGGATATTTTGATAAAGAGAAACTATGCCAAGGTCACCTTGTTAGATCCACAGCCTCAGCTTGTTGAGAGCTTTTGGGTACCTCTTTCTTACAATGCCACGGGTTGACTAGTAATACCAACATTCTGAAGTGCTTTAGTTTGGTAAGCACAGGACAGATCTAAGGATAGGTTCCTACAGCATGTCATGAGAAAGCCTCTCCAAGTTGCCATTGACTCAACACAATCTCTCTGGAATCTCAGGACAGGAAGGCATCTGAATGCCATCTGGCCCAGGGTCATCTGAATTTCCTCCACCGCATCTCCAGCAGGCAGCTGCATAGAAATTGTATTTATACAGCATCCCATTTGGTCTCTTTCAAGCCAGACCTTTCTTCCTCAGGTTAGATTCTTGAGCACAGAAAGTTCTCCCAAGATTTGCCATAGACCTTGAAATTGCTACTTTCAATCACTCCTTAGGCTTATGGGTCTAAAGGATTCTTTTAAACCACAAATGCATAACCTTGGAATAGAGACACTGGTAATGCCTCATCCCTAGGGTACTTTGGTAGTCACATAGGATGACCACAAGTATAGATAAACTAGGGCCCCGGTGCATGAAGATTCATGCACGGGGATGGGGGTGGGGTTGGGGGAGGTCCCTCAGCCCGACCTGCACCCTCTCCAATCTGGGAGTTTTTGTCTGTCTTTGCAATCATATGAACGAATTGTCTGAGACCCCCAACCCAGTTTGGTTTGTTGCTCACAGAATAATAGAGGCATTTTTTTTCTTTGCTTCATTGGTGGAGATTTCATGGAAGTTTTAGGATATCTTCCCTTTAATTTTTCCTAGACACTCTGATTTTACTTATGTCTCTCACCTTTGCTTTCCCTCTATTCCCTACTGCAACAGTAACTTGCTCCAGGCTCACTTTGCTCTAGTGTAGTGGTTCTCAACCTTCCTAATGCCATGACCCTTTAATACAGTTCCTCATGTTGTGGTGACCCCCAACCATAAAATTATTTTTGTTGCTACTTCATAACTGTAATTTTGCTACTGTTATGAATCATAATGTAAATATCTGATATGCAGGATATATTTTCATTGTTACAAATTGAACATAATTAAAGCATAGTGATTAATCACAAAAACAATATGTAATTATATATGTGTTTTCCGATGGTCTTAGGCGACCCCTGTGAAAGGGTCGTTCAACCCCCAAAGGGGTCACGACCCACAGGTTGAGAACCACTGGTCTAGGAGATCCGTCTGCCACCAGAACTATGATTCCCAGCATTCCTGGTGCTCCCCATGCTGGGAGCAACCGAGGGAGCCATGGCCCCCCAAGCCTTCGGCTCTCCTGCTCTGCTCTCCGCCCGGCAACCGAGGGAGCCACGTCCCCCCAAGGGAGTGACCGAGGGAGCCACATCCCCCCAAGCTGCCAGCTCTCCTGCTTCTGCTCTCTGCCTGGCGCCTGTGTATGCAAATTAACCCACCATCTTTGTTGGGTTAATTTGCATATTCACCCTGATTGGCTGGTGAGCATAGCAAAGGGATGGTTAATTTACATGTTTCTCTTTTATTATATAGGATTCTAATGTGTGGTGGGAAGGAATGGAGCACAGGGGAAGTTAAAGAGCATAAGACTTTGCTATCTCTTGCTAAAAGGGTCAGTCCTAGAGACTTACAACATGAAAGCACAGGGTATTCAGAGGAAGGGAAGCACTAAAATCATATTCAGCCTACTTCACACCATTGGTTTGTTCTGGCCCTAGGCAGGTATTGGGGGAAGCTACTATCTAAAGAGGAGCCAGGGCCTGAGCATTCACTCATCGCCATCCTGTAAGGAAGGACATTCAGTTATTGGCAATGAGATCATCTGTTTAACCCATTTAAATGGACCCAGCCAGCAGCTCCTAGATCTGGTCTAAGAGAGTCTTGCCAAAGGTATTGTCAGTCTACCTGTGGATAAGACTTCCAACCCCAGCCATATAACCCCACCACATTCAGACAGAGTTCAGCCCAGCCCAGTTCAGCCCAGCCCAGCACTCTATGAATTTAGCTAACTCTGAACTTTGTGTTTCCTCATCTGTAAAATACGGTACCTGTTAGGATGCAGGAATCTGGATTAGAGGGCCTCTGGGAGGTTTTCCCACTTCTCAATTCCTTGATAGAAGCTCAGCTACAAAATCGTCCTGCAGACTTAAGAGGCCATGGCCTGAGGCAGTTAGGAAGGCAGCAGAGACAGCTCCTGAATTTCAACCTAGGATGGACTTGGGCCCATCCATTTGGAGGGAAAGGCTGGGGAACTTATCATGAAGCTGCATCTGCATGCGAGCAGCTGTTTTCACTTTGATTATGAAGCCCTGGAGGAGTTACGGGAGGTTGACAAGGTTTGGGGGATCTAAGGTTTCCTCCAAGCAACCCCTCGTGCCATTTCTGTATAGTTCCTGATAGATGGTGCAATAATTCCTCCAGGTCTGCACTCCTGGCAATCTCCGTATGTTTGTTCTGCTTTAGGAAACTAAAAGGCTCAGTGGTATTTGATCATCAGAAGATACTCTTTTTTTTTTAAATCAGGAAACTTTATTATTATATGTATTAATTTTCTTTTCTGCCTGAGTATATAATGTGAGTTGGTGAAGATTTTGCCAAGAGAAACATAAAAGAAAACCTAGACAATTTGTATTTTTAAAGGCAATAAGTTTTTAAAAATCCTCTTCCTGCCCTAGCCAGTTTAGCTTGGTGGATAGAGCGTTGGCCTATGGACTGAAGGGTCCCAGGTTCGATTCTGGTCAAGGGCATGTACCTTGGTTGTGGACACATCCCCAGTAGGGGTTGTGCAGGAGGCAGCTGATCGACGTTTCTCTTTCATCGATCTTTCTAACTCTCTCTATCCCTCTCCCTTCCTCTCTGTAAAAAAAATCAATAAAATATATATTTTAAAAAATGTTTAAAAATCCTCTTCCTAATTCAACAATGAAATTATTACTGTTAATGAAAAAATGAATTGGTCTGTTCTGGCCATAAACACTTTACATTTATGATAATAATATTAGCAGTAGTACCAAACATTGTGCATCTATTAATAGCAGTTTTCCTTTTCATACTGCTTTACCAACAACCAATTAATTAAATAAACCTATTTTAATTGGTTGCCATGGTAGTAAATAGAGAGACACAGAAATGTTTGCATCCATCAAATTTGTTCTTAGCTCCTGAAAACATAATTCAGTTAGCACAATAAATTATCATTATGTAGCACTTTAATCTGTTTAGAATAATAATTACTGTTAGTAATGAAAAGAATTACAAGTATACATAAATATATATATACAATAACAAGTATTTATAAAGATAACCTTTACTGAATCTGATAGTCAAAAAATAAAATTTCATCTGTAATTATTACTGTTTGTATCTTATCTATTGTGTTTGCCCCTGGGTACCCTTCTTGAGGAGAAAGCCATCACAATGAAAGAGGCTTCTAAAAATTGCCTTTGAATTAAGTGAGGAGAAGAGTTGTGGGGAAGGATGGGCAGATGACACAGTTACCGTCTTCAAGTGTCTGAAGGGTTTCTGGAATGGAAGAGGAATTGGAGTGGTTTGTCCTCTGGGGTCCTCTGGGTTCCAGACCAGATGAAAGCTACAGGAAGTGTGATCTGAGGCCTTATGATGTAGAGGTTATGTGGGATGCTCTGGAGTCAAACAGATGGGCCCTAAATTCCGGCCCTGTCCCTTCTGTAGGTCCAGCTTCCTGTGCTAAGCCTGTTACGTGGGGTCATAAGGGGATTACCAAACTAATGCCTCAAGAAAGCGCTCAGGCCTACACCTCCTGCATGGTAAATAGTGCATGACTGTTGGTTCTTTCATAGTGGAGGATTTACCTTTAAAAGGTTGTTAAAAATGGAATGGGCTGCCTTGTGAGGTAATGACTCACTGCTCTGTCACCGGAAGTAATGAAGCAGAAACTGGATGGTCACCTATTAAAAATATTGTAGAAGGGCTTCCTGCTTTGGTGGTGAGGTTGAAATAGACGGTTTCCAGGTCTACATGATTCCATGAACTTTTTGGGGGGGGGTAGGGGGGAAGGAGAAAGGACTTCTATTTTCATCCTTCAAGACAGTTTCTACACTGAATTCTTGATATTAATATAACATTTGGGGGACCTATGTTTATGACATCGTATTATTGGTTAAATGTTTTTATATGGAGCAAACTGATATTTTTGAGATTTTTGCCCTTAACTCTGGAAGAAACACCCACTAATTTTGACCATCCAGTCTCTGCTAGGTTTTCCTCTGAGATTCCTTAGATCCTTTTCAAATGGAGATTTTTTTCCAACTAGTTTCCCTAAGTCTGTGGCTCACCATGCTCTAAAATTACAAATTATTCCCTTAATATCCAGAATGTTCTCTGTCTATCGTTGCATTTCCTTAAGTGTTTAGCTCTATCTTTACATTGTCACTTACCTCCTCTATCAGTGAGCAGGCAATAAACCAGTCTAGGGTTTCTTTCTTCTTTTTTAAAACATATTTTTATTGATTTCAGAGAGGGAGTGAGAGGGAAAGAGAGATAGAAACATCAGTGATGGGAGAGAATTATTGATCAGCTGCCTCCTGCCAACCCCGCAATGGGGATCGAGCCCACAACCCGGGCATATGCCCTGACCAGGAATTGAACCATGACCTCCTGGTTCATAGGTCGACGCTCAATCACTGAGCCATGCTGGCAGGGCCAATCTAGGTTTTCAATAATGTGGATTTCTTTCTCATGAGAAAAATAAAGGTTTTTCTCATTTTTATTTCTTTCTCTCTAACAACACTGTATGGTGACAGTTTTGGCCTAGTTGCTAAATGTCTGCGCAGAGCTGCTGAAATTCACACACTGACAGGCTGTTTTTGTGGGACTTGGTGTCAGGTCTCTCCCAACTGCTCATGAGCCAGCTACTCCCGGGAGTGTGGCTGTCACTATGACAATAGGCTGAGAATAACAGGGAACTGACTAAGAACCTTGAAGAAGGCTGAGAGGGAGCCAAGGGAAAAGGAAATGAGAAAATGACTCTTAAGGGGGTAACCAAGGTGAGGAGGGTAAAGGGCTGGATATAAACAGTACAAGGGGGGAAGGGAAACAGAAGGCCAAGAAGAGCACTAAGTGGAGAAAGAAAGAAGAGAGGTTTAAAATCTGTCCTTATTTTTACCTGCAAGCCTTACGTCTAAAGAGATCCTTCAACTGCAACAGAAACACTGTTCTTTAGAGAGAATAAAAATTAAGGTTTTCAGAACAAAGCAGGCAGTAGAACAGAAAAGAAAAATGTCCCTTTACAGATAGCCATTTAAAATCAATCATTTACTAGAAGTACTGTAACAACATAGGCAGCATAAACTAGTATGTCCGGTATGGGCACTTTCCATAGTAAACCACAAAGAAGAAAAAAATTAAAGGAGAAAACAATCTTATATCCAAAAATATGAAGATTGTGTATATCTATCAAATATTTTGAAGTTACATAAAAGTCTTTATTTAACAAAATGAATTTGAAGATTATGTCACTATTGTTTTCGTGTATGTGACATCTATATGGCATTTTCACCAAATGACAAATTTTAGAGCTTTAAAGTAGCCCTCCTTCTTAGCGTTAACAGTTTCTGGCACCCTTTAGCAAAATATGGGCATATTCAACTTCTATTCACAACAAAAGGAGAGGCAAGTTCTACACTCTGACATTAATGTGAAATGTCCACCAACTACAAATTACTAATACTTTCATGAAAATATTTTCTTACCTGAAAAAAATCAGTATCAGATCAATATTGGTTAAATTACAAAATTAACTTGCTTTTAATTTTGTTTCTAAATATTATACTTAACATATAAACAAAAGGGATAGATACTACTAAACACATCTCATTTATAAGTGTGTGTGTGTGTGTGTGTGTGTGTGTGTGTGTGTGTGTGTGTTTGGGAGTAGTGTAAGAGGATTAAATGTTGATATTTTTTTAAAATATATTTTATTGATTTTTTACAGAGAGGAAGGGAGAGGGATAGAGAGTTAGAAACATCGATGAGAGAGAAACATCGATCAGCTGCCTCCTGCACATCTCCCACCAGGGATGTGCCCGCAACCCAGGTACATGCCCTTGACCGGAATCGAACCTGGGACCTTTCAGTCTGCAGGCCGACGCTCTATCCACTGAGCCAAACTGGTTTCGGCAAATGTTGATATTTTTTTAAAATAAAAATTGTTCCACAAATCTTAATGTCTTTAATAAAAGGTAAAAGCATTTTTATTTATAACTCATTTCACAAATAAAGACAGTGATTGGAGTAAAATGACCAGATAAACTTTGGCCTCAGGTTGGCATCCTTTGTTGGTCCCCTCCCTCCAGGTATCCAGTGACCTGAGTATCCCATTCCCAAGTCATGCTGGGTGGCAGGAAGAACTCCTCTAAGAAGGTGGTCATTTATCCAAAATAGAGCAGATCATGGGATGTGTCCAATTAGGAGATTATTAAAGTAAAATATTATGGTGACTTTATTCAGTTATCTTGCACCTTGTGTCAAGGGTCTACCAAAGGGTTTTCTTATCTGTAAAATAAAGAGATTGAGTTAGGTAATCTCTA
>NW_005876491.1:0-9918 GCF_000147115.1 Myotis lucifugus | reverse complement strand
ACCCAAAATAAAATTCATGCAACTAGCAGTGGGGAGGGATGGTGCTACCAGTCTCTTGAGTATGCCTTATAATGACTCTGTTTAATTTCCTGTTTTAAAGAAAGAACCTGAATGGAATTTCTTCTTAAGGGATTGTTTGGTTTAAACCTGATCCTCTCAAATGCTTTCCTAAATCCCTCCTTTGAGGATTTGGACGCTGGACTCACCTGAAGGTATCATTTCAGTTCTTGGATGAGAGACACACGCTTCATCATTCCAAAGCAATCCGAGAAAGGCCTTCCCTGCGCAGGCGGCACCAGCAAGTGCACAAAGCCCACTTTGTTCTGGGGGAGGAGAATGCACGTGAACAGGGCATCCTCGGACTGAAATGGGAAGAGCCTCCTCCACCTGGACACGAATGACGGCCGAATCACTCACGTCCGTAACCACAGTCACCATTGCCATATGCACTCGGTGTTCAGCGTATCTGGGTCTTGTTTCTTTCAATAGTACAACATCTGCTCTTGCTAGCAACCCCAATCTGAACTTTTCGCTGTTAACTCAGCTAGGAAAATGAGCAGTCAAAACGGAGAGTCTAAGGCCTTCATTCTCCTTTTTCCATTGGCAGTTAGCGGAGCCGAAGACCTAGTGATCCATCCACCCAAGCTCCTCCCACTTTCCAGTGGAAAGATCATCGATTGAGTGATAACAATGAAGGGTCAGTTCAAGCAAATCCTTTTGGGATTCTGCATATATTGGCTTCAGCAGTACAGTTGAGGCTGGGTCATTTTGAACCACAATGCAGAAGATACGTGCAAGTCGAGTTACTAGTGTGGACATACTGCTCACCCAAATAGGAATATCTACATATTATCAAGGTAAGCACACAACTCTGACAAAACTCAGTTAGTCACCGTGAGGCTAAACCAAGAGTAATTTAAGGTTAACAATAACAAAACAAACACCAGAAGGAGGAATTGAATTATCGTCAAGTACGACAGCAGTGCAGTGTGCCCTACTCCCATAGCTCAGTGAGTCCATGATCCGATGATGTGTTCATGCGCAGTAGGAGCATCATTGGGAAGCTCTGCCCGGCAAACAACTTTCTTGTTAGAATTCGGAACTAAAAGTTATAATAACCTTCTAGTTCTATTTAATGAATAACAAGTTTTTTAGGAACACTTATTAGGTTGCCATCAAGTAGCCTTCTGTTGGGAGCCGGTCCATCCTTGCTGCTTGACACAGTTGCTGCAGAGAAGAAACATCTGCACAGCATATGTTTCAAGGGACCTGGAGTATATAGCATACTGTTCTTAATATGTTTGCTCCCTTTAGCGCTATGTGTTTTAACCAAGGTCACCTCTCCGAGAAAGGTTGTTTCCCCAGGTGGGGATTTTTCCCTGAGGTTAGGGAGGGGATACAACCCCTTAATTAAGTGCCAGGCGGGTAGTTAAGCTACATAATCTTTACTCCCTGGAATGGAGATAAGAAACGCCCTAACCTTTGTAATAGAAATTGACAGGATTAAAATCGGCTGGTATAAATACGGATGTAACAAGACAATAAACATCAGATCCACATCAGATGATCAGCTCCTCATCAGCTCCTCATCAGCTCCTCATCAGCTCCTCATCAGATCCTAACCAGAACCTAGCCAGAGAGCATGGCAAAAGATCCTGGACAGAACCTGGCTAAAGAACCTGGTGACTGAACCTGGCTGGAGAAGCTGGATGGAGAACCTATCAAGAGAACATGGCACCAGAACTTGGTTGGAGATCCTGACCAGAACTTCGCTGGAGATTCTGGAGGGAGAACCTCGCTATGCTGATGAACTGAACCCAGTTTCCATGTCATTCATTCTTCGCCGACTCCGTCCACACCTATGGGGAACCCCTGGACCTGCTGGGGTTGGACCCCAACATATGGCGCCCGAACAGGGACCCCTAGGTAAGCCCCCCTGCACTCGGGACGGATAGGACTCCACCATAGGAAGAGGGTGGATAGTCTTCGCCGACTCCGTCCACACCTTTGGGAACCCCTGAAACAGGATTCCCCTAGGTAAGCCCCCACCCCCTTTGAGAACCCCACACTCGGGACGGATAGGACTCCACCAGGGTGCTACAGACCCCCCTATAGAGGATAAGTAGGGTAAGAAGGTGGATAGTACAGAACTTAGATTGAGAAGATGTGCCATACTGAGTCCAAAGAAAGAAGACTCTGTATTGATCTTTAGATTAAGAAGATGTGCCATACTGAGTCTAAAGAAAAAAGACTCTGTATTGATCTTTTAACACATATGCTTGCTAGCAGAGGAGTTAAGGTTACTCCCAGTCAGATGGAATGTTTTATACAAGAAGTGTGTCCATGCTTTTCTGAGGAAGGAAAGGTGCCGGAAAGGTAAATGTAGAGGCATGGGAGAAGGTAGGCCCAAGGAGCCTTATCCTTAACCCCACTTCAGCCTTTCCACCCCAGGAAAGTGCAGGATTGGCAAGCTCTCCCTGGGGTGATAGATCAGGACTCAGGTAATAGCGGAAAGCGCCAATCCTCTCTTAAAATGGATACAAGAGAGCATTTGGGGTTTTTCTTTTTAATGCCTGCTTTGGATTGAGTAAATGCATTATGTGCGTCCCCACAATGGACCCAGAGAAGCTCCTTGACCCATCGTTCCAAAGACTTAGAGTTGCCCCGATGACAGAAAAGTGGAAAAAAGAAGAAAAGAAAGGCTATGCAAGGGACTGAGGTGCCAACATGGGGTCAGCTGAAGAAGTTAACTGAGGCCCAACAGATGGTAGAAAAGCAAGAAGTGGAAGCTACTCTCTCAGCCAAGTCCAAGGACTCTGGGTAAATCAGCAAAAGAAACTTTCACTTAGCAGAAACTCACTTATTTCATCAAATGGAAAAACTTACTTACAGGAGCCTGGAAGGGACCTGATGTACTTTTAACCTGGGGGAGAGGAGATGCTTGTATGTTTCCACAGGATGCAGAATCACCTGTGTGGATTCCAGACCGTCTAATCCGACCTTATGTCACACCACTCTCCATCTCCTCCTCATCCTCCTCCTCCCCGGTATCATTCATATTGTCCAACCCAGAGGGCACAGCTGACTCCTCCCAGACACCGACACCACCATCAAGCACAGCCCTGATGGACCCTTTGATGCAGCCCTTCAACTCGCTGACGCTTCGGGAAGCCCGTCGCCAATGATGCTGCCCGCTAGCCAGATCAACAAGGACAACCAAACCCCCGACTTGAGGACAGCTGAAATCCCTAGACTGAAGAGGCCAGCAACCTTCTACAAGAACAAGGCTCCTTGTGCACTCCATCCACTATGTTTATAGCTATGCTGGCTATCATTGCTTGTCAGTCTTCTGAGTCTTAAACAACCCAATCCGAGAGGTGGCCGCTGATTTACATGCACTATCATTTAAAAAATAAAAAAGGGGGAATTTGTTGGGAGCCGGTCCATCCTTGCTGCTTGACACAGTTGCTGCAGAGAAGAAACATCTGCACAGCATATGTTTCAAGGGACCTGGAGTATATAGCATACTGTTCTTAATATGTTTGCTCCCTTTAGCGCTATGTGTTTTAACCAAGGTCACCTCTCCGAGAAAGGTTGTTTCCCCAGGTGGGGATTTTTCCCTGAGGTTAGGGAGGGGATACAACCCCTTAATTAAGTGCCAGGCGGGTAGTTAAGCTACATAATCTTTACTCCCTGGAATGGAGATAAGAAACGCCCTAACCTTTGTAATAGAAATTGACAGGATTAAAATCGGCTGGTATAAATACGGATGTAACAAGACAATAAACATCAGATCCACATCAGATGATCAGCTCCTCATCAGCTCCTCATCAGCTCCTCATCAGCTCCTCATCAGATCCTAACCAGAACCTAGCCAGAGAGCATGGCAAAAGATCCTGGACAGAACCTGGCTAAAGAACCTGGTGACTGAACCTGGCTGGAGAAGCTGGATGGAGAACCTATCAAGAGAACATGGCACCAGAACTTGGTTGGAGATCCTGACCAGAACTTCGCTGGAGATTCTGGAGGGAGAACCTCGCTATGCTGATGAACTGAACCCAGTTTCCATGTCATTCATTCTTCGCCGACTCCGTCCACACCTATGGGGAACCCCTGGACCTGCTGGGGTTGGACCCCAACAGCCTTCGATTATACATAAAAATCAATGACCATGCCCTAACCGGTTTGGCTCAATGGATAGAGTGCCGGCCTGTGGACTGAAAGGTCCCAGATTCGATTCCGGTCAAGGGCATGTACCCTGGTTGCGGGCACATCCCCAGTAGGATATGTGCAGGAGGCAGCTGATCGATGTTTCTCTCTCATTGATGTTTCTAACTCTCTATCCCTCTCCCTTCCTCTCTGTAAAAAATCAATAAAACATATTTTTAAAAAAATCAATGACCATAGAATTACAAACCATTCACCCAGAAGCCCTAAAAGAAAAGCATACATTTAAAAAATTTAACTTTTTATTTGGAGGTAATTGTAGATTCACATGCAGTCATCAAGAATAGTACAGAGGTCCAGTGTACCCTTTACCCAGATTCCCCCAACGGTAATATCTTGCAAAACTATAAATATCACAGCCACACTATTAACACCGATACACTAAAGACAGACAATTTCCATCAAAACAGGAATCTCTAATTGTCCTTAGCCATATCCACTTCTCTCCCAGCCCCACTTTCTCCTTAACCCTGGACAACCGGTAACCTGGCCTCAGTTTGTATAATTTCCTGATCTCAAGAATGTTAGATCCATGAAATGATACTGTATGTAAACTTTTTGGAAAATGCCAAATCCTTTTCCAGAGTGACTGTACCATTTTACACTCTCACCAAAAATGCATGAGTGACTCAGTCTCTTCACATCCTCACCAGCACTTAGTATTGTCTCTCTTTTTAATTGGCTGTTCTGATAGGTGTGTAGTGATATCTTACTGTGGTTTTAATTTGCATTTCCCTAATGGCTGATGATGTTGAACATCTTTTCATGTGCTTACTGCCATCAGTATAGAGTCTTTAGGAATATGTGTTTTGCCCATTTTCTAATTGGCTTTTTTTATTATTACTTTTTTTTTTTTTTTTTACTGTTGCATCTAAGAGTTCCTTTATAGTCTACTAGTCCTTTGTTGGATATGTGTTTTGCAAATATTCTTTTTTCAGTCTGTTGTTTGTCTTATCATTCTCATACAGGTATTTTGCAGAGCAAAGTTTTTAATTTTGATGAAGCCCCATTCATACTTTTTCCTTTTATTAATCACGCTTTTGGTGTCAAGTCTAAGCTAAGAATTCTTTGTCTAGCCTTATATCCCAAACATTTCTCCTATTTTATATTGTTTTATAGTTTTCCATTTTCCATTTGATGCTGTGATTTGTTTTGAGTTTGTTTTTGTATAAGGTGTGAGGTTTAGGGTGAGGTTCAGTTTTTGCCTATGCATGTCCACTCTCTCCAGAATAATTTGTTGAAAAGGTTATCTTTACTCCATTAAATAGTTTTCACACATAAAATCGACCGAGCGTATTTGTATGAATCTATGTCTGGGTTCTATTTTTAGTTTTGTTGACCTATGTGTCTGTCCCTCCAAAAAAGTACCACAGAGTCTTAATTCCTGCAGCTATGTAATAAGTTTCAGAATTGGGTAGACTGATTCTTCCCATCTAGTCTTTTCTAAAATTACTTTAGCTATTCTAGTTCCTTTGCCTTTCAATATAAATTCTAGAATGATCTTTTCTGTATATACAAGAAAATTTGCTGCGATTTTGATAGGAATAACATTAAGCCTATATAAAATTTGGGAAGAATTGACATCTTTATTGTGTTGAGTTTTCTAATCCATGAACACAGTATGGCTCTATTTATTCAGATTTTCTTTGATTTTTTAATCAGCTTTTTGTACTTGTCAGAATACAAGTCCTGCACATATTTTATACATCTTAAATAAGTATACTTATACATCTTAAATGCTATTACATGTTTAATTTTAGTGTCAACATGTTCATTGTTAGTATATAGAAATAAAATTAATTTTTAAATGTTTATTTTGTATCCTATGACCTTGTTAAACTCACTTTTATTTTCTAGATTTTTTTTGGTAGAGTTCTTGAGGTTTTTTAAAGTAGAAAATTGTGTCGCCTGCAGAGAGAGAGAGAGAGAGAGAGAGAGAGAGAGAGAGAGAGAGACTGTATTTCTTTCTTCCTTTTAGATCTTTATTCCTTTTCTTTCCTTATTGCACTGCCTAGAACTTCCAGCCCCATGCTGAATAAAAGTGGTGAGTGTGAGCATCCTTACCTTGTTCCTCATCTTAGGGAGAATGTATTTAGTCATTCACTATTAAGTATAATGTCAGTTGTCCCCCCCCCCCCTTTTTTTGGTAGATTCTCTCTATTCCTATTTCTCTGAGAGTTTTTCCTATGATAGGTGTTGAATTTTATTTCTGCATCAGTTGATATAATTATGTATTTTTTTCTATTTTTATATCTTTATTAGAGGCCCGGTTCATGAATTTGTGGGGTCCCTCAGCCTGGCCTGCAGGATTGGGCCCAAACTGGCTCTCTGACATCCCCTGAGGGGTCCCGGATTGCGAGAGGGCACAGGCCAGGCTAAGGGACCCCAACGGTGCATGATGGGGGCTGGGGAGGGATGCGGGAGGTTGGCCAGCCAGGGAGAGACCACAGGAGGGCTCCGGCCCACCTAGCTCAGTCCTGATCGGCTGGATCCCAGCAGCAAGTTAACCTACTGGTCGGAGTGTCTGCCCCCTGGTGGTCAGTGCATGTCATAGTGGTTGAGGGGGCTTAGCA
This sequence comes from Myotis lucifugus, assembly GCF_000147115.1. Classification (NCBI taxonomy): domain Eukaryota; kingdom Metazoa; phylum Chordata; class Mammalia; order Chiroptera; family Vespertilionidae; genus Myotis; species Myotis lucifugus. Next base: position 3,118 of record NW_005876491.1, on the reverse strand, counting down.
TATCATTAGCATATTATGCTTTGATTGATTGAACAACCAACTGGATGACCAGACACTTAGCATATTAGGCTTTTATTATATAGGAATGTTGAGAGTATTAGAGATGTTCCACCCCTCTCCCGCTCATTGCTCTCCTTGACCAGATCCTGCCCCACACCAGGTCTTCACCACCCTGTTGTCTGTGTCTATGGGTAATGCATATTTATATATATAAAAGCCTAAGTGACCGTTATGACCACACGACTAGAACAACCTGAATGACCAGTCGCTATGACATGCACTGACCACCAGGGGGAAGATGCTCAATGAAGGAGCTGCCCACTGGTGGTCAGGTGCTCCCACAGCCAACCTCCCGTGGTCCTTCCCCCTGGCTAAGGCTCTGGGCACCAGAGAATCTGGGTCTAGGAAACCTGTAGGAGGAGAGCGACCCTGAAGCTAATTGAGACAGAGTAGCAGCTCAGAGGGGCAGAAGGGGCAAGGCAGCAGCTTAACTGCAAAGACATAAAGTAAGCACCACCACCATCTTACCTCTGCCACCGCACTGCTCGCCCTTCTGCCCCTATCAGCCACTTCTAGCTCAGCCCTGTGCCTTTCTGGGCTCCCAACTGCTGATTGACTAGTGTTCCTATGACAGTGTGCCACCATTGGCTGAAGTCAGCTATCATGCTTGGGGGAGGAGCCCTGAGAAAATGTGCAGCTGAGGTAGGAGAGACAACCTGTCTGTCTGTTAGCAACTCCACCCCAGGGAGAGTGAGGCTGCCTGAGCACAAGCAGTGAAGTAGAGCTTTTTTCCACCTCGGAGTGTAGCTGATGTTCAGGTCGTTTTGGGGTGCTCTGTCTGTGGTCTTTGCTTGCCACTACCTCAGCACATCTGCACAACTAGATCAGGGCCTGCCAGCCAACCTCTCATGGTTCCTCCCCTCCCCATGCATAAATTTGTGCACCAGGCCTCTAGTATCCATATAAGTTCTTTGGCTAATCTATTCCCATCCCCATTCCCCCCTTTCTTCTGAGATTTGTTAGTCTTTTCCATGCCTCTGATTCTATTTTATTCATCCGTTTATTTTGTTGATTAGATTATTTGTTCATTTATTTTGATTTTTAGATTCAATTGTTGGTAGATATGTATTTATTGCCATTTTATTGTTCATAATTTTTATCGTTTTTTTAAGTGGTGATGAACTCCTTTAGTTTTTTCTTATCTGGGAAGCTCTTTATCTGACTTTCAATTCTAAATGATAGCTTTGCTGGGTAGAGTAATCTTGGTTGTAGGTCCTTGTTTTTCATCACTTTGAATATTTCTTGCCACTTCCTTCTGGCCTGCAAAGTTTCTGTTGAGAAATCAGCTGGCAGTCATATGGGAATTTTCCTGTAGGTAACTGCTTTTCTCTTGTTTTTAGGTTCTCTCTTTGTCTTTAACCTTTGGCATTTTAATTATGATGTGTCTTGGTGTGGGCCTCTTTGGGTTTACTTGTTTGGGAATCTCTGCACTTCCTGAATTTATATGTCTATTTCTTTCATCAGGTAAAGGAAGTTTTCTGTCATTATTTCTTCAAATAGGTTTTCAATTTCTTGCTCTCTTTTCTCCTTCTGGCATCCCCACAATGCGAATGTTGGTGTGCTTGAAGTTGTCCCAGAGGCTCCTTACACGATATTCATATTTTTTGGATTCTTTTTTCTCTTCTAATTGGGTGTTTTTTGCTTCCTCATATTCCAGATTGCTAATTTGATTCTCAGCACCCTCTACTTGACTGTTGATTCCCTGTAAATTATTCTTCATTTCAGTTAGTGTATCCTTCATTTCTACTTGTCCCTTTTCATGTCTTTGATATTCTCACTAATTTCCTTGAAATTCTCACTAATTTCCTTGACATTCTCACTAAGATCCTTGAAACATTCATTAAGTTCCTTGAGTATCCTTATAACCATTGTTTTGAACTCTGAATCTAGTAGTTTGCTTGCTTCCATTTTATTTAGTTTTTTTTTTTCACATTTTGGCTGCTTCTCTGTGTTTGTTTCTATGTATTAGGTAGAGTTGCTATGTCTCCTGGAATTGATAGAGTGGCCTTCTGTAGTAGGTGTTCTGTAGGGCCCAGTGGCTCAGCCTCCCCAGTCACCTGAGCTAGGCACTCTAGGTGTGCCCCTGTGTGGGCTGTGTGCACTGACCTGTTGTAGTTTGGCCTTGATTGTTGTTGGTATCACTGGGAGGAATTGAACCCCTGGCCATTTGGTTGTGAGGACCAGCTGTGACTAGTGGAAGAGCTTCTGTGCAGGAGACACCGCTATGGAGCAGGACTTGATTCAGTGGAGCTTTGGTGCACACTGAGTTTGCCCCTTGAGTGTGTCACTTGTGGATGTGTAGAGTTGTAATAAGGTATGATCTGCAGCTGTCCAGCAACCTTTTGGTGTATTGGACAACACTCAACCAACTAAGCCACACCGGCCAGAGCCAGAATTATCATTTTTTTATTACATTTTTTAAAAAAAACAGATTTTGGTTTTATTAATTTTCAGTATTGTTTTTATATTTTCAATCCCATTGACTTCTGCTCTTTATCATATTTTTTTCCTTGCTTTATATTTGTTTTGCCCTTCTTTATAAAGTTTTTTTTTTATGGTAGAAACTTAGATAATTGATTTGAGACCTTTCTTCTTTCTTAATATAAGTATCTAATGCTACAGTTTTCCCTCTAAGGACTGTTTTAACTGCATCCAACAACATTTTTTTATGTTTTCTCTCTCTCTTTTTAAAGCAGTTTGAAATATTTTCAAATATCCCTTGAGACTTCTTTTGAGCTATGAGTTACTTAGAAATGAAGTAGTTTAATATTCCCATGTTTGGAAGAAAATTTTTTTTGCATTTCTTTTACTGATTCCTTAATTCAATTTTCATCTATATTTAGACAAACATACTTTAACTTTTCATGACGCTTATTAAATGGTAAAGGTTTTAATCATGGAATATTAAGGACAAATTATGGAAACTTTGGGCAGAGTGATAATCGAGGTACCTCGAGTAGCTAAATCAGGGGCTGTCGGACTCTGCTACTATAACCCTTACAAATTGTGACCGTCACGCGTGGGGTGGCGCCGGGTTTGCTCCACCACACCCCCGCCC
>NW_005876490.1:0-9918 GCF_000147115.1 Myotis lucifugus | reverse complement strand
ACGATAGTTCATTTTCATTCTTTTGCATATAGATATTCCAATTTTGTTCAACACCATTAATTAAAGACATAGCCCTTTCCCCATTGTGTTTTTTTGGCTCCTTTGTCATGAATTAATTGACCATATTCTGTTCTGTTTCATGTTAATACCACACTGCTTTAATTACTATGGCTTTGAAATATAGGCTGACATCAGGGAGTATAGTGGGATTTGAAATCAGGGGGACACTGATGTCCTCCATCCTTGTTCTTCCTTCTCAAGATTGCTTTGGCTATTTGTGGTCTTTTAGAGTTCCATGTTCATTTTCAGATTGCACTATTTCTGTGAAAAAAAATGCCATTGGGATTTTGATAGGAATTGCATTGAACATGTGTGTATATTACTTTGGGTAGTATGGACATTTTACCAGTAATAATTTTTCCAGTCTATACAGTGAAATCTTTCCAAAATAAAGTCTAATTTCCTGGATATGCTGCTTAATATTAATTTACCCCTAGGATTTTACACTGTTTTTGCTTCTTCTGGGATCACCTCTTTCAAATGTTTCTTCCTGTATTGAGGACAGGGGCTATGACTGATTTATTTTCTATATTCCCATCTCAAGGCATATTGGGCTGGTCCATGACTGCAGGATATATAAAAGGATAGATAGATAGATAGATAGATAGATAGATAGATATCTACATATTTAGATTTTGTTTTTAAGTGGGTATGAGAAAGGATAAGTGCACTTGAGGGAAAAAAGCTCATTATGAGAAAGAAAACAAAAAGAATATACAGTCGGATCCAAACGGAAACATTGGGACAGACTGTTGACAAGAGGAATTGGGCATTTATATTTGCCTTTAATTATCAGGAAACAAATAAGTTCTGGTGTTAAAATTGCTCAGTACTCAGCAAACATTCATTCTATGACACTATGATATTCACTGCTTCAAAAGGGTGGCCTTTTCTCCCTCATAGGCTGCTGCCTCTTATTGTTCAGATAAGTTCCAGTTACTTTTTTGCAAGGAGCTCAATAAACTTTCTAGATTATAAGTGTACACTGTGAGACAGAGCAAGCACGTGGTATTAGGGGAGGATGCAAAGATGAATCTTAGTTTCTTTTCTCAATAAGCTTTTGATGAAATGATAGAGTTTACAATAGGGATGATATTTTCTATTTCAGATTTGCTTTGTATATCATTTTATAAAGCAAGAAAAATAATACTTCTGTTTTTTAAATGTCTATCTGGAGCTCCAGTGCATAAAAAGTTTTGGTTTTCTGTCAGTTTTAAGAACAAATCATTTCAAAAATACTGAAATAAAGGAGTTTGATGGACAGAGTGAGTAGGAACATTGGGGAAGATGGTATTATTTTCACAAAAGACTGATGATCACAGACTCGGAGGAAATTAATTGAGAAGGTCTACCTTAACTTTTTTTTTACTAAAGAGATTCAAGCCTGAATAAGCCAGAAATTGCTTACAAAGCTCTTCAAACTAATACGTAGTCCTGGCACCCAGATTGTTCATGCTGTTCCAAGTGCTATCATAGTTCACTCTTCCCCATGGCTGGTATGCATGTTTCAGCTCATTTCTTACCATTATAAATAATTCATTAGATACTATATGTAACTCACAGTCTTCTCTAAAGATTGGAAGTTACAGGCATGCCCATGCGACATGGTTCCAACTATTTGTGAATGTTGATTTTTTTAGTGCCAAGGAGATGGTGTAGTTAATTATTAGAAGCATATTAATTAGCTGTTTTTCATTAGGAAGTACTGCAAGCAAGATTAGCAACAAAATGTTAACTGGTGGAAGATCTTTTTTATTGCATATCTCATAAAATAAAACCAAACAAAATTTGGTACACGTTCATAATCTCTGTGGCATTAATTAATTCTGTTATTCACTAATGAACTCTAATATTAATAAATTAACTTATGCATAACGGATATTGGATCATGAAGAGATATTTATTGTGTTTAACTTTTTGCCTGGTCCCTGGAATTTGGAACTGGAGCAAACATTGGCTGTAACCTTGTCCAATCTGTGCATTTAAGAATGACAAAGCTGAAGCCCAGATTTGAGATGGAAAGTCATTTGCTCAAGGTTCTATACTAATATATAAAGAGCTAGGGTCCATCACGACCTAAACGTCCAGATAGACAACCGAACACCAGGCTAGGGTCCCGGCTGGCATGGCGGAAGTCAGTCCTGGATCCCGGCTGTCCATGGCGGGAGTCAGTCCTGGGTCCCGGCTGCCTGCAGCGTGGTGGTGGGAGGGAGCTGTGGGAATGGAGCCATGCTGCCATTGGACTGGCCTCTGGGTCCCTCCCCTTCCCGCAGGCTCTGGGGAACCAGAGCCATGCTACGATCTGGGAGTCTTGGTCCCTCCCCCCGCCTGCAGGCTCCGGGGAACCGGAACCAGGCTGCGATCGGACTGGCCCCTTGGTCCCTCCCCACAGGCCCACAGGCCTGGGAACCAGAGCTATGCTGCGATGGGACTGGACCCTACCCAAGGGGTCCCAGATTGTGAGAGCATGCAGGCTGGGCTGAGAGACCCCCTCGAGTGCACGAATTTTTGTGCACCGAGCCTCTAGTTTGTAAATATTTGGGAAGGCAGATAAATAAAACAAAATAAAAACAAAGAAACACTTAGCTGTGCCCCTCTTTCCTAGGTTCATGTAGAATTATGCTGCTGTAATGGTAGAGGGAATGTCCATTAGGAAGGAAACCCATGACTGCATGGATTGGAGTTCCCACTGGGGAACATGATTGCAATCCATGCTTAGGTCAGCAATGCCTTGCATTCACTCAGGCTTTCCTGGAACCTGAGACAAAGGCTTCTGTGAGAGTTCTCTGCTGGTTAAGAGAGACAGCCTTTTCTCCATTTTACAATCCACAAAAAGGCAAGGAGTGGATAGTTGGTGCTAATGGGGTCAAAAACTGGCAGGAGATCAAGGTCCTTGTTTCCACTCCTGAAGCTAATATTGAATTTATCTTGAGTTGGGCCTTTCATATGCCTTGTCTCATTTGCTCCTTATAACTAATCTTCCAGGTATGTAAGATCATTCCCGCCATTCTCCCGAGAACAAAACTGACAGACAAAATGTTTATCAGTGGACACACGACTGGCAACACATGCGGCCAGGAGGTGACATTAGTTCTCCTGACTCAAGGGCCCTCGTGCCATTTGATAGGTTATTTGACCTGAGTTCCTGGTAGGATTATTTCTTAATTTAGGGCTGAGAACATTTTCCTGGATTAAGGAGCCATTTTCTCCCTCTTTTTCTCCCTCTATAGTTTTGAAAGGATTTTGAACCCTCTCCTACAAGTCCATTTACTCATTATTCCTCTCCCCCACCCCTGGCCAAGATGAGTTATTCACTTTCCTACAAATTTGGGGCCTGAGGAAAAAAATGAGAGCAGAAAAGAAATCAACTTCTTTAAAATATCTACTGTTTTATCCAGTGTAGATATTTATTTTCACCCAGCACGCACAGTTGTATTTCAAAGAAGACACTAAAGACTACACATTATAGATGAGCAAACAGATTTCATATGGTGACTTCACAGGTGACCCACAGCTGCCGAAAAGGCCAGAGAGGAGATATGAACAGGGTTCCCAGCTACACAGGCAATGCTGTTTGTTCCTCTATGCCAGGTTGTCAGCAGCATTAGAAACCAAGTCTTTCTCTCACCTGATTGTTAGCTGCAAGATGTTTTGAAGAGAGAGAGAGAGAGAGAGAGAGAGAAGGAAAGGAAAGGAAGTAGAGAGAGGAAGAGACTTTAATGCTTTCAGAGGGGAATAATAATTTATAGAAATAAATGGAAGGAAACTAAAATATAATTTTCTGTCTTGAAGAAAAGGCCTTATAGGGTTTCGGTTTCATTCTAGTTTCTAAGCTATTTTAGCTGCAGTATTTTAAAATGGGAATGGCAAATTTAAAATTACGGACTTCCAACACTGGTTTGATGGGGTGATATTACAGGACTGCCCATTTAAAACACATTTCTGTTCTTGAGGCATAAAAGCTGACTAGTGACTCAATCTGAAGGGTTTACATTTATAAAGACATAAAACATTTCATCAAAAGCATCCTACTCAGAGGAGGGCTGGGCTGCCTCTGGGCCGTGCACATCTTTTCCTGGCCCTCTCTGCCGGATCATTGACCAAGGTCACAGTGTGCTTGAATTCCCGTTTGGACAACTCTTTGACTGGCATACTTAAAAGTATCATATCATTATCACTAATGTCCTGTGATGTTTAAATAGCTAGAACCATACTAACCGCTAGTTTGAAACATGATACAGTTCCTATTTATTATAAAAACAGCCCCTTAGTTTGTAAAATCTGTTCAACTCTAATAGCACGTTTATATACCTTATCTCATTAACTATCTTAAGAATCCTGTGAAGTGGGCACCTTCAGTCCATGGCTCCCTACTGTGGGCAATTTTGCTTAAACTTTCCCCATCCCAGGTGACATTTGGCAATGCTAGGAGACATTATTGCTTATTGCAACTTTTTACAATAAACAGGATAGTTCTCACCCCACCCCCAAAATTCCAGTACGTAGTGTCCAAGTCCTTCTGTTTTAATCCATTTTTTTTAAAATTTATTTATTTATTTTTTAATATATTTTATTGATTTTTTACAGAGAAGAAGGGAGAGGGATAGAGAGTTAGAAACATCCATGAGAGAGAAACATCGACCAGCTGCCTCCTGCACGCCCCCTACTGGGGATGTGCCCACAACCAAGGTACATGCCCTTGACCGGAATCGAACCTGGGACCCCTCAGTCCGCAGGCTGACGCTCTATCCACTGAGCCAAACCGGTTCAGCTGTTTCAATCCATTTTTTTAAATGATTGAACTGAGTACCAGAGAATCTAAATTAATTGGCTAAGGTTGCACAGGGGGTCATCATGTGCTTTCTGTCTTGAGACAAGAAGCCAGAAATTTCCACTTACTTATGTGTGACGTCCATAGTCATGAGGGCACCATGTTTTATGGGTGCTTGAGGACTCAGTCACACTATAAACATTTTATGTTAAAGGGGAATGTCCCTGTTGATTCACAAAAGCAAGGAGGAACTAACTACCTAGGGGATCTTAGGGGGCCGGTCTCTGCATTGAGCTATCCCAGGACCCAAGACAAGGGTTGCCAGGTGACAATGAAGGCAGAGGTAGAAAGTCTACTCACCAAATGAAGACTGAGTTAGATGAGGGGAGAAGAGGAGAAAAAAGAGGTGTCTGTGGTGCTAGCAGAGAAGATTCCTGAGGACATTCACGAGGATGAAGAAAGAACAGCCTGGAGCGATTCTTTGATTCAAGTTCAAGTGCCCTGTGGGTGTTAAATGATGCCTGCAGGTGCTGTTTGGGGTGTGCAAAGAGCAGCCTCACTGATTAGACTCACCAGTGAGTTTAAGGCTCACAATAGACGCTCCTGGAAAGCTGGGAACTCTGACCCATTGCCAGAGATGCTGACTCATTAGCTATGGGCGGGAGGGGGGCGGGTGGGGGGGGGGCGCGGCTGGTAGGGCTGGAAACTGTACCTTAGCACACCTTTCTTACAGATGCTGATTCTGAGGGTCAGAATAAATCAAACACCAAAGATGGTCAAACTTGAAACACACAGAGGCTATGCCTTGATGTCCCCCCTCTAGAGTCTGGCCCAGTGTTCGGAAACATGGGCAGTTCACTATTTGGCTTCTAACCTTAGTCATCTGAACTCATTTTATGGACATTGCAGAAGACACTCAGGTATATAGAAATTGTTTTATTATTTTTAGTTAGTTGGAAACAATGTCCCCCCTTTTCTGTCAGGAAGCAGGCACTTAAAGTGGAGAACGTCAGTTTGGAATGTTCTTAGTGCATATTGTTTTATGCCCTCAAACATCTAAGAGTAGCTGGATAAATATTATGGGTGTGGGGTAGGGGACGAAGATGGCCTAGGGCAGTGGTCGGCAAATTCATTAGTCAACAGAGCCAAATATCAACAGTACGATTGAAACTTCTTTTGAGAGCCAAATGTTTCAAACTTAAACTATATAGGTAGGTACATTGTTATTAGCTTAATGAGGGTACTCCTAAGGCTTAGGAAGAGCCACACTCAAGGGGCCAAAGAGCCGCATGTGGCTCGCGAGCCGCAGTTTGCCGACCACAGGTAGGAGGATCAAGGTAAGCTCTCTGTCCATTAGGTAGCATCTTCAGCCTTTGTGAACAAATTTGTAGCCTCTTTATTGTTTTACTACTTACACTCAAGCTTTGTTTAGATTCCTCATTAATACATACACAAATCTTGCTTAGATTTCTTTCTAATGAAACTAACTTTTTTTTGACCTGTCAATTCTTCACACATTTATTGTTTCTTTGTCTAAAAAGTATAACACATTGGCTGGTTCATCTTTTCTTTGACTATCATTTATGATTTTCCCATGTGCACATATTAATTGCTTTTTCTCCTGTTGATCTGGTCTTGTGTCAATTTTATTATTAGTCCAGCCTGTAAAAACTAAAAAAAAAAAAAAAAAATTAGGAGGGAGGAAACAAAGTTTCCCAACCTTACCCAAAGTTGATTCAACTTGCTAGTGAACATAAGAACTAATGGGGGAAAAAGTGACATGGTGTATAACATATTTGTTTTTATTTTACTTTTATTTTTTTAATATATTTTATTGATTTCAGAGAGGAAAGGAGAGGGGGAGAGAGAAACATCAATGATGAGAGAGAATCATCGATCTGCTGCCTCCTGCACACCCCCCACTGGGGATCAGGCCCGAAACCCAGGCATGTGCCCTTGGCTGGAATCGAACCCGGGACCCCTCAGTCCGCAGGCTGACGCTCTATCCACTGAGCCAAACCAGCTAGGGCTAACATATTTGTTTTTAAACAAATGATTGAAAACTAGTATTTGGTAAGCCTAAAAAGTAGAAAAAAAATTGGGCGAGGATACAGGATTTCTAGGTTTTTGCCGGAATTGTCAATCCAAAAGTGGTGAATGGCCAATTGACTCCATCCATGGAGTCTCAGTTTATGAATATATAAACGTGTGTCCTGAGGTTTATCACAGTGTCAGACGTGTGCTTTGTCATGTATAATCCTTCACTGTCTGCTTGGACTGCCTGCTTCCTTTTGTCTCCATTTCCCATTGAGAAAAACCTTTCTTTGATTAAGATTTAGTCAGTCATCAGTCTTTCATAAAGGTTTCTCAGGCCATGCATTGTCTTCCTTGGTACACTTGTTTTCCACCTCTCCTACTCATCAATAGCATAGTGTATTCCTCTCTCATGCCACTTATTTTATTGTGTTGTGACGATCTGCTTGCTTGGAGCTTTATCACACCAGGGGCCACAAAGGGTCTACTATTGTGTATTTTTACCTCTCTGTCCCAGCGGGCAGGACAGAATCCAACACACAGTAAGTGCTCAGCATCGATTCTTTTTGGTGTAAATGAATGTGCATCATACAATTCTCAGGCAGCACTAGAAATTATCTCAGCCTTACCTCTTTCTCTGAGCAGTCTTCTACCAGTGCAGTCTGAGGGCAGCACAGAGGGCATCCCTAAGCACCACCTTCACCTACCTCTTACTTTCCCCTCTGGCATTTCCCTGCATGCCCTTTGCGGGTTACCTGTGGAATGCAGTAGGTGCTCCTACATGAGCAAGCTGGAAATGCAGGGGAATTAATGACCCTGTGGCCATCTTTAACCAAACCAAGAATACTTGTTCCATTCTTTAGTCCTCTAAATGCCTGGCTCTGAGATGGAGTTCATAAGTCTTCTCAGAATGCCCAGGCAAGTTTGAAAACACAAGTCACTTACCACCGTGGCCATGCATCATTGCATTGATTTTTCCTTTTTTTTCTTCAGTTCTCCTCTTCTATTTTCCCAGATTATTTCCCAAATAAGATATTTGTATTCAAGCTCTTCCTTGGGCTCTTTTGTTGATTGAAGCAGAAATAAACCAAGGTTTACAAAACAAATGTTAATGATAACCTTGAAATGCTCAAAGAAATGTAGAACTATCGATAATATAACCAGAACTTTGTCTAAGAAAATGAGAAGGATAATACTAAAGATCCATGTCACAAAGTTTAATGTATACCAAGATATAGCAGATTATACTTCCCTAAAATTGACCAAAAGTTATTTTCAGTCATACTTGCCCTTATTTTTTTTTTGTCTTTTTTAATATTTTATTGATTTTTTACAGAGAGGAAAGGAGAGAGATAGAGAGTTAGAAACATCGATGAGAGAGAAACATCCATCAGCTGCCTCCTGCACATCTCCCACTGGGGATGTGCCCGCAACCCAGGTACATGCCCTTGACCGGAATCGAACCTGAGACCTTTCGGTCCGCAGGCCGACGCTCTATCCACTGAGCCAAACCGGTTTCGGCAATACTTGCCCTTATTGAACCTTGTGACTCCCCCATCAAGAGGTGGGTCTGTGTTGTTGACTCTGGTTGCACCTTTGTGGCTACCTTGGTGAATAGAGCATACAGGAAGTGAATCTGTGACAATGTGGAGGTTAGATTAGAAGAGGGGATGCACATTCCATCTGTCTCTCTGTTGGGACACATACCTTTGGGGACTTCACATCTCTCTATATAAAAGCCTAATATGCTAAGTGCCCCCTCGGGAGTTCAACTGGGAGACCAGGAGTTCGATCCCTTGCTATGATGTGAGCTGACCACCAGAGGGTGGTGTGGAAGGCCCTGGATGGCAGCTGGAAGCCTCTAGGGACCCTACTCATGCACGAATTTCGTGCACTGGGCCTCTAGTGTTTATATAAGAAATCTAGCCACTCTAAGGCTTCCATGCTAGAGAGAGTCTGCAAAGAAATGAGAGAGGGGGAGAGAACGAGAAGGAGAGAGAGAGAGAGAGAGAGAGAGAGAGAGAGAGAGAGAGAGAGAAAGAGAGAAATAAATGCTGGAGGAGCCACAGCTGTTTGAGTTCCCAGCTGCTGACATCTCCAAGCACAGGTCCCAGACATGGAATGTAAGACACTAGTAAGCAGCTTTTGAAATGACACCAGCCCCAGTCACATTCTAAATACAAACTTATCAAAGACTCTGACCCAGCATCTTATAGTTGAGTCACTTGCAAATACTAAGAGAGAATGAATGATTGTTGTTTTAATCTATGAATTTGGGGTAATTTTAAAAAACAGAATATATGACTTGAACACTGTGTGACTTTTCAAAAAAATTCTATCCTTGTCCTTTCTGAACACATTCAATATCCTTCCCTGTTAGCCATTGTGGTAGATGACATCACCACACAATAATTTTATGTCATGTGGAAGAATAAAACAAAATAAAATGAAGATAACCCCAATGAATCCTACTTACTCAGGTATTTAATTTTCAAATCATGCAATTTAGATCTTGTAGAAGCAGCTATAATTATGTGTTTAACCTTGATGAACTCACTGCTACTGTTTCTACCTTGAAATGTATTTGGAAACGTTCTCTTTCTTTATAAGAAAAAAAGCATATGGAAATCTATAATTCTGTAATCCTCAAGTACAGTGAGAATGCTAAAGTACATTAAAAACAATCCCCCACATTCTTTGCTACCCCTCTCATCAAGAGGTTGTCTATTTCAGTGGTCACCAACCGGTGGTCCCTGAGGTCCGAAAGGTTGGCGACAGCTGGTCTATTTTACTTCTCCATCCTTTGAATTTTGACTTGGTGATATGACTGGAATCTGCCAATGTAACATTAGTAAACGTGATTTCTGGAGAAGTTGGGAATACTCTGCATTGGAGCTTGCCCATTATTAATTCTGGGAACCCTTCAAAGACCAAATGGAGAAGCTCCAGTTCCCCTCCTGCCGGGTGAGAAACCACAGAAAGGCCTGATCATCCATGGAGGTCATTCCCATAGTCCCATCAGAAGCCTGTATATTTAAGGACGACCATCCTGG
>NW_005876489.1:0-9918 GCF_000147115.1 Myotis lucifugus | reverse complement strand
AAATAAGAGCATATTATGAATACTATTACTAATGCTGTGAAGAATAAATCTTTAGTCATTGTTAGCCAGTTGAAGCACCCTGATTCATGAAAGTTTATTTTTGCTTTATTCTCTCTTATCATTTCTGGCCCTAAATATATAGGACATTAGACCTGAGACTCCACAAAATCCTTTAGAATATCTGGCTCCTTGTACCTCTGGGATAAAATCAGTTCTCAATACATTTCTTATATGAACTTAATATTATTTTATTTGGCTGATGATTATACTATAATTCAATTAAACATGGTCCTGTTGTTGGGTGTGTAGGCTCCTTCTAGTTTTACCTGTTATAAGATTAGTCAGATAATATATTCATGTATTTCTTGTTCAGAATAAATTTAAAATCAATGTGTCTGCTTTATTTAAAGTTTATGTTAAACTATTTTTCCATGTAATTTAAAAATAATAAGTTATTTATAAGGTATTTAGAGTACCTTATTTTAAGAATTAACTTTTTAATGTATTAATATTATCCCCAATCATTCTATGAAACATTTGTGGAGTTTCAAAATTAAAATTAAGTGATTGGCTTGGTGTGTTTTTTTTAATATGAATTATTTGCCATCATTGAAAAAAACCACACAGAGATCTAACAATAACAACAACAAAAAGAATTTCTTCTTTCATTCAAGAAACTAGTAACACTGGGCCACTTCTTCTTGCAGGGAATCAATTGCCTGAAATTCATGATGCTTTCTTTCTAGGTGGACCATATGTTCTTCAGTTTGTCACAGTCCCCACCACTCCCTACAGTTTCCCCACATTGGGGTCATGTACCTATTTCCAACCCACCATCTTATGCCATTGTTTTGTTCTAATCCTTGATCAATTTTCATCATTCACGTTATCTACCTGGTCCTGTATTATGTAAGAATACTTAAACTCTAGGTGCACATTAGAATCAAAGGGAAAGATTTTTAAAAACATGAATCTTGAGACTCATCTCCAGAAATTCTGATTTATTGCTCTGGTATGAGGCCAAGGATAGTTTTTTGTGTGTGTGTTTTGTTTTGTTTTTGTCTTGCTTTTGAAGTTTCATAGTTGATTCTGGTGAGCAGCCAGAGATGAGATCATTGTTCTTGTGTTGAATCCTAATGATTTTACCTTCGGGCGATCTATGTGACCTTCTGCTTAACTCATTAGGAGAAGTTAAATGATCAGCTGGAGGAACAGAGGCAGGAACAGGCCCTGCAGAGGTACCGCTCTGAAGTCGACAAGCTGGACCACTGGCTCTTAAGCACTAAGGCCACTCTGGACGTCGCGCTGGGCACCTCCAAGGAGCCCATGGACATGGAGGCCCAGCTGGTGGACTGCCAGGTACGGAAATGACCTTGAAGGAACATGTCAACATCACGAAGCAAATTTTCAGATGTGAAAACATAATGGTAAAAAGGCTTGATAGGGATATACGATTTTTTTCCAAGCCATATACTTCACATATTTAGAGAGTAGGCAAACAATGCCTTATAAAAGCTTAAATGAAATTCAGACTTCAACTCAGTCTTTTGAAAAATTTTACCAGTAAGTTCCCAATTTTAGAAAATCTTCAACTTCCTAAAGGAAATTGTTAAAAGATCATAGATACCAAAACACTTATAGTGCCTGTATTTGGTGCTAATAAGACATTCAGAGCCAGTGAGAAGAATTGGTGTCAGTGCATCAGACTGTGGATGAATACAGCAGGAGGTGTCCCTAGGTGCTCTGTTGCAATTTTTGTTCTAATTCTGATATTTAATTTTTACAAACTTGGTCAAACTGTCAGTTTGAGGCAGACAGACTGAACACAAGAAGGTGTCTTTGGAGCAGAGAATATCCTTTCTCTGATGTGAGGTCCCTAGGAATTAAGGTAGATACAATGACATTAAGGTTTTCATTATATTATTACTAGAGGCCCGATGCACAAAATTCGTGCAAGGGGCTCGGCCCTCGCAGCCACAGTGGCTTGCCTCGGCCCTTGCAGCCTCGGCTTCATCTGGAAGGTCATCTGGAAGGACATCCGGGAATGACATCTGGAGGTCGTTCAGCTGTCGGGCCTAATTAGCATATTACACTTTTATTATTATAGATTGTCTTACCTCTATGTCATGAAAAATTTCAAGCACACACGTAAGTATGGAGAATAGATAATGAACTCCCTGTGCCAATCATTGAATTTCAAAGATTATCCACATATTGTACTTCACACATGGGTGACGGATGTTTTAAAAGCTCTTTCATTTAACTAACTAGCAAGTTTCTAGAAAATCCTACCTAATCTGCAGGGTTAAGTATCAGTAAGCATGACTTCATATTTATCCGGTTTGACATCAGAGGAAATACACAAAAGGTGGGGAATGATACATCCTTATGTACAAACCGTTCATTGATGAACATTGTCTTTTTTTAAAAATAGGTAGTATTCCATTTTGGCCATTCCTTTTATGATTTGATATTTATTGTAGTATTGACTATTATAATTTGAATTTTTTATTTCCTTAGGCAGTTTACCTATGTGTATTGAAGGCATTGTTCTTCTCTGCTTTGATGCTAAACAATAGAGAGCTACATGCCAGTGTTTTCTATTCTTTAGACCATCTTTTTTTATTAAAGTTTCTTTCTGAAGAGACATCTATTTTTAGCATTTCCTTTTAGCATTTGAAATTGCCACATGCACTTCAAAATATGTTTGTCATTACTCCCTCCACTCCCTTCGGATACCTCTATTTTTATCATTATACATAAAGTCCATAATTCCAATGATATATTTCAGGACCTTTTACAAAGTACTAAAATCATCTTTTGGCAATATTTTTAGAATCTAGAAGCATATGGAATCACACAAATATATAACACTTCCTTAGTCAATTTAAATCTAGTATTTGAGCCAGGTGTATAATTACAATGGGGGCTATTACACAGAATTGGGGCCACATTATGACGTTTGGGGCTCTGGGCACTTTGCTTCCATGGGTCCCGTCTATAAAAATGGTCTTTTTCTCCTCATCTTGTTGCCTATCTAAAGTGGGCTTCCCATGTGTTTTTTTTCCATATATTTTTATTATATAATATCTAATCTTTAAATAAGAGAAAAACTTAGAAGCTCAAGGTATTTTTAAAAATCTGTATATACTGTTCAAGGCTGTAGGGAACCTAGGGAAAAAAAACCCTGAAGACATTCTTTGGATGAAAGATGTAAGGAAGTGTTGTGTCTCGCTGCGGGAAATGGTCTTTGTAGAGGCCGACAGGGTGTGTGAGTTTCACCCTTATTTCTGTGCTCCCAGAACATGCTAGTGGAAATCGAGCAGAAGGTGGTGGCCCTGTCGGAGCTCTCTGTCCACAATGACAACCTGCTGCTGGAGGGCAAGGCCCACACGAAGGACGAGGCTGAGCAGCTGGCGGTGAAGCTGAGAACCCTCAAGGGGAGTCTCCTGGAGCTTCAGAGAGCCCTGCACGACAAGCAGCTGAACATCCAGGTGAGGCTCCAGCCCCTAGTGTGGCGATGCTGCAAGGACCGCCGGATCCTTGTGCGTTGCTGGCATGCCTTTTCTGAGCCCATCCATATAAAGCAGCGGTTCTCAACCTGTGGGTCGCGACCATCGGAAAACACATATAGCATATCAGATATTTACATTACGATTCATAACAGTAGCAACATTACAGTTATGAAGTAGCAACGAAAATAATTTTATGGTTGGGGGTCACCACAACATGAGGAACTGTATTAAAGGGTCTCGGCATCAGGAAGGTTGAGAACCACTGAAGGAAAAGGTGGGGAGTGATACATACTTATGTACCTACCTGCATTACACAAACTTTGGCATAGATTTTCAAATAGGTTTTATAAGGACTGTTTAAATCTGTAGACCTGAAGGTTGCAGTGTAGGAAAAGAAAGAAATAGCAAAATCTAGCAAAGACACAATTTAAAAAAATGTAAACGTGGTTCATAAATCAAGGTATCCTATAACATTTTCACATTTTTCTTTTATTCCTCCTACATTCTACTTTTCAGATATACCTAGACTTTTATTTAGGACCCACAACTTTAGGCTTGTCATGTATTCCAGGTGAATTGAACATTTTTACTATCATATAGTGACCTTAACATTCCTTTATAGTGATTTTTGTTTTATATTACTAGAGCTTTTGGTAGGTAATATTTGCCTAGTTTATATTTTAACTTTCCTTTGATTTTACCTTTTCTGTGTTCTTATGTTGTAGATTCGCTTCTTGTAAAGAACATTTAGCTATATTTTGTTGGTTTGAAATATTTTATTTAATCAGAAAAATCCATTATTTTTAAAGGATAGTTTAGTCCATTTATATTTATTGTGATTACTGATATGTTTAAACTTATATCACCAACTTTTTGTTTTCTATTTTTTCTGCTCTATTATTTTTATTCCTTTTAACCTTTGTTTTAACTATCTGAGAGCTTTCCTTTGCTTTTTTGCCCTATACTTTTTACCACGCATATCTAATAAATTCTAAGTTTATATCTTTTTTTAAAAATATATTTTATTGATTTTTTACAGAGAGGAAGGGAGAGAGATAGAGAGAGAGAAACATCGATCAGCTGCCTCCTGCACATCTCCCACTGGGGATGTGCCCGCAACCCAGGTACATGCCCTTGACCGGAATCAAACCTGGGACCTTTCAGCCCACAGGCCGACGCTCTATCCACTGAGCCAAACCGGTTTCGGCGACTCTAAGTTTATATCTTAATCTCTCTCCAGATCCATATAAGAGAACCCTAAAACACTTTTACTCAGATTTCTCCCCAGGCAACTTTCATACTGTTATTGTCCGCAATCACAGACAATTGAATAGGTAGGAAAATTGTTATTGATTGGATAAAGGAAAAGCAATTAACTGGTGATAGCATTCTCAAGGCAGTGATATCTGAAAAATTCCTTCAAGGCTAGTAGGGAGTGGTTCAATAAATTTAAGAAAAGAAGTGTTTATTTATATATTAAACAGTACATTAGACAGGTATATACGAAAGGTTGAATCAGAATCATTTGGGGGTCTGAAATGGATTGATTCAATTTATATTATTTCTAATGGGAAAAAATGATTCAGTTTTCGAACAAACCGCTTCTCGAACAGCCTCTTGGAATGAATTAAGTTCGAGAAACGAGGTTCCACTGTAACTCAGTGGAGGAAAACCTGATGAAAAAGACGTGAGATTGCAAGAACCAACTTGTGTAGGAGGGAGAAGATAGGATCCAGTATCAGGAGGGAAGGGGACACCCATATTTGAGTGCAGATGCTGGCAGGGGACGGGCCACTAAAGTCGTGGTGGGAATTCAATGGCCGTTCACTGTGATTGCTTCTTTTTTCTCAGTGTAATGATTTTTTCAGATGAACCTACCTATCTTCAGTTCTCTGTTAACGGCATTATTATATGATTGAAAACATCAAACCTAATCAATAGAAAACTATTAGAAGCAATGGATTCTTCTCTGGGATAGCTCATTTATGAAGCTCCAGCTGGGCCCTGCCCCCTGAGGCAGGTAGGAATGGAAGGGACAGAGGATTGGTCCAAGGGCGTATCGGGGATTAAACGGGCACACATCCCAGGGCCTCGGGCCTGGGGAGGGAATGTGAACTCGTGAAGCAGGTCCAGCCAGGACCTTGGCAAGCATCTGAGGAGCAGCTGTGCACTCCAGCTATCAGCACACAAGAATTTACAGTCAGCATTGCTAGGTCTTCCAGAGAAAGGAAATGAGAATTTATATCTAAAATCTTCCCATTTGAAAAAAATAATTCTAAAATTTAAAAATAATGTGTGTGCCAAATAAAGCATATCCAGGTGGCAGAGGTGGTTCTGCTGTTCTAACCTCCCCCTCAGCCTGCTCCCACCAGGTATTCACCAGAGACCTGGGCGAGATCCTTGAACTTCCCTTTCTTACAGATCAGTTTTCTCATCTGTAAAATGGGGATAATAGTATTTAACTTTAAAATATTCTGAGGATATTATGTTAAGGCAGGTAATGTCCATACTAGGCACTCAAATCACAGTGAGTATAATAATGAACAACAACAGCTAACAGTTTGCAAAACACATTCGTTGTGAGGAAAGGCCCTGCTGAATGCTCGAAGGCTAGACTAATCTGGGCTGGGCTGTGCTGACAGCCACCTGTGCTGCTCACACCTGGCAGGTGCTGCCCCGGGCCACAGAGGGTCTTCACATTGAGTCAAGGCCTGATGCAGCCTGCAGGTGTACGCTATCCTGGGGATACTGTTGTGCAAACTATTTGACTGCCTTGAAATTAGTCATTGTTCATTTTTAAAATACTTATACATTTTACCATCTTTCATCTAATGAGTTTCCAGCATGTAAGATTTTGATGGCTTGTTTTTTAAAAAATAATTAGACCTTTTTGAAGAGATTGTTTTTCCAGTTGTAGGACTAAAAGGAGCGCTGTGTGTATTATTGTTGCCATGAAAAGGATTGTTCCCCTTCGTGTAGAAAGTTCAGAATTGATCTGAGATTCACTAAGGGCTGTTGGGGGAAAGACATCTTCCATCGAATGTAGATGTTAGTGAAGTTGGACCCTTCATTGGGATTGGCGAGAGTCAGGAGGACTGGAATAGCTTCCTAACTCGTTGGGGCCTTAAGCACCTCATTTCTCAGAGCTACTTATTTATAAAGTGGCCATCTCTGGTAAGGCCATTCCCTCTAGTTGGACTTCTGTTTGTATCAATGAATAACCAACCTCTTTAGCTCCCCCTCCCCCATGGGTCCTTTCTCTATGTGAAGCGACACAGACTTACTGGCATACGATAATATCTCTTGAATTACGTTATCTTTTCTTTTACAAGAAGCTTAGGTCATTCCACACGTTATTATCCCCCCAGGGAGCAGTGAGTTAGCCCTATATAAATAATTAAATGCTTTATAAAGAAATGTTTTATTTACTGTTTAGCATTCTCCAGTCCTCGCTAATCTTCCAAGGAATGTTCCTGGCAAAAGCAGTTACTGTTCTAGTATTTCCAAAATAAACAGCTATGTAGCCTCGCCCACAGGGGACTCTGGGGACCGAAGTCATTTACTTCCTAGTCCCTAGCTAAGAGAGAAAACTGCTATCAAACCTCAGAGACGGTGACTGCTGTTATCTTATCCCTTCTGTCCGTGCCTTCTCATCCCAGGAATGAAATCCCAGGGGAAGGAGCGCAATCCCAGCCGGATTCTCCATCCTTTCTTTTGCTTCCTGTGGCCCAAGGGTTATGTTTCAAAATGACTGAATCGGTCGGAGAAAAACTAACTGAAAAACCAACCTAACCACCTAGAACATACAGACGAGGCATCCGCCCCTCAGGTTGCCTCGTTCCCTTTTCTCTAAAGCTGTGGCTTCCATCCGTCAAATATGACTGGCTGTCTAGCCGGTCTTAGAATCTGAACATGTGTGTGTGTGCGTGGGCAGTGACGACGCTGTCCTTAGACCCGACGTCTCTGCTGTCCTTTTTCCAAGCGCACATTTGTCATGAGGGCTTTGAAAGGACAGCTCTCAGTCAGGCCTGGCCTGTGTTAGAAGGATGGGGTGGCGAACGGAGACGTTATCATGTGCGTCTTCAGCTCTGAAAACGAACTGTTCTAAGAGCAGAGCAGGGGGAGGTGACAGGATCCCACCCAAGAGAGACAGCAGGTCATGGCCTTGACCTCTGTTTGTGGCTCTGATTGGGGACAGCGGTCAGCCTCCTACACTGACTCCTTTGGGGTCGTCCTCTCCTGGTCCCTGTCGACCTGCTGCCTCATCCTTGTCGGGAGGTCCCAGGTCTCTCAGAACTAATTCTGGGTCAGTGGTGCATTCTCAGATGGAGAGCATCTGCTTCGTGTGGAAATGCCTGGGCGTTAGTCCTGGAGGAGTGTCCGTTCAGCCCACACCCGCACCTTCAGGAAGGTCACTGTTTTTCTGTGGGAGGCTTTCCTGCAGGAGTGGGAATGTTCTCAGCGGGGTGTCACTGAGCACGCATTCCGAAGGCCCTGCAACATGGAGACGGCATATTGTAGACCGGTGGCGTTGTTCTGTCTACACCACATTCTCTGTCTGTGAAGCTGGATCATCTTAAAGGAAAGTACTGTGAGCTCAGGTGGCTCGGAGTCTGGGAAGAGATTATGGGTAACATTCCCTGTAGGTTTCACTGTTTTCTCGTTTCCTTCAGTTTATTTCACTTCAGACACTGATAGCAACTTTGCAAAGTTTATCATCTCAAACGTTTTACAATTTGATAATGGGATTTTAATGAATAGAAGGATAAACAGACACCACCTATTTCCCTGTCATAGTGTCTACATAAGAAACGTCCAAATATGTAGAGAATTTTTATGAGTTTATTTGAGCCAAACTGACAACATATGGAGGGGATGGCAAGATCTCAAAAGCTCAGGAGAATAAGCTTCATTTATGCGTTTGAAATGAAGGAGGGGAAAGAAAGATGACCTGGAGGTGGGAAAAGCAAGGCGGGGACTGGGTTACAGGATAGTGAACAGATTATGTGGTCTCTGGAGTGGGCAGGGATTGTTCCACAGGTGTGTTAACCTAAATGCCCAGAGACAATGGACAGGGCTTGTCTAAGGCAAAGGTATGCCTGGTGAGTGACTTCCCACCCTGATGGCCCAGGTAGGAATTTATGATCAAAACACCCTGTGAGGTAACTTTCCAGAATCCCTTTTCCCCCATTCACAATTGTTAGTGCAATTCTGAAAATCAGAGGAGCTAAGGGGCTTTGTGGGCACTCAGGCGGATGAGCCGGCGTGGTGGCTGGATCCCATTGTGTGATCAAAGTCAGCAAAGAACCAAAGGACAGCAGCAGCAGCTCCCAGCTAGACAGCAGGCCCACTCCTCTATGAAATGACCTATAAAATCTCTGCCCTCCCCGCCCCCACCCTGCTCCAGCCACACTGGGCCCTTCACTGTGCTGCTCTCTATGAGATGCCAAGCCTCTTCCTTCCCCGGCCTTTGCTCTGCTGGTCCCAGGGCCTGCAGGGCCCTCCCCTACCTTTGCCATTGTTCTGGGCTCCGTGTAACTGTCTCTGAGGATGCCTGTGCAGAGCAGCCTCGGAAACCTTTCCCCTTCACTCTGTCCATCATCTGCTTTCCTGTTCTCTGTAGCTCTTACCTTCTCTTGCTTGCTTATTGTTTGTCTCCCCAGTAGGGCCCCTGTCTGGCTCCTTCTTGAAAAAAATATCCCCAATGCCTGGAATAGTGGTTGACACACAGTAGGTACTTAAGAAGTACTTAGTGAATGAGCTATATTCAAATTGTGCAGTTTATCCTCTGACATATACACGTAGGTGAGTAGAAAATCTCTCAGTAGGAATGAATCCCATTCTGATATGAGTGCGTTAGGGCCTTGCAAATTCCGTCAGAACAAGCAAGCAGGGAGGATACATTCCTACCAGATAATACAGAATTACGTTGGTCTTTCTCCTTATTTATTTGTTTGTTTTTAATTTTTGTATTTTTTAATATATATTTTTATTGATTTCAGAGGGGAAGGGAGAGGAAGAGAGAGATAGAAACATCAATGATGAGAGAGAATCATTGATTGGCTGCTTCCTGCATGTCCCGCACTGGGGATCGAGCCCACAACCTGGGCATGTGCCCTTGACCAGAATCGAACCTGGGACCTTTCAGTCTGCAGCCCACTGAACCAAACCAGCTAGGGCTGAATTTCTCCTTCGTCGAAGCCAGTGGTGGCGGCGAATGGCAGTGGGGTCTGGTCCTGGTGGTGTGAGTAGAGGAAGTGAGATCTAGAATTACTATGTTCTTCTGGAAAATATTGTGGAATAATGCCTGGTGATCATATCAGTCAACTAAAAAGTCCAGCTTCTAAATAGGCAGTTTTGCCCTCAAATATGTCTGAGTATAATCATCTATTTATTGTTCTTC
>NW_005876488.1:0-9920 GCF_000147115.1 Myotis lucifugus | reverse complement strand
TTTCTCTTTAGTTTCAACTGCTCTAGGAGCTGTATCAGTGAAGAAATTGCTTCGGCATATGTCTGAGATTTTGTTGCCCTTGGATTCTTCTAGAATTTTTATGGTTTCCTGTTGTACATTTAAGTCCTTTATCCATTTTGAGTTTATTTTTGTGTATGGTGTAAGTTGGTGGTCTAGTTTCATTTTCTTGCATATATCTGTCCAATTTTCCCAACACCATTTATTGAAGAGACTATCTTGGCTCCATTGTATGTTCTTGCCTCCTTTGTCAAATATTAATTGAGCATATTGGTTCGGGCCGATTTCTGGGGTCTCTATTCTATTCCATTGATCTATATGTCTGTTCTTGTGCCAGTACCAGGCAGTTTTGAGAACAGTGGCTTTGTTATTAAATATTGATTGGGTTGCCAATGAGATCAAAGAAGAAATTAAAAGCATCCTGGAAACTAATGACAATGAAAACACAACAATCCAAAACCTATGGGACGCAATGAAAGCAGTCCTGAGAGGGAAGTTTATAGCTCTACAGGCCTATCTCAAAAAGCAAGAAAAAATGGTAGTAAATCATCTAACTCTACAACTCAAAGAATTAGAAAGAGAGCAACAAGAAAACCCCAGAGTGAGCAGAAGGAAGGAGATAATAAAGATTAGAGCAGAAATAAATGACATAGAGACCAAAAAGATAATACAGAAAATCAATGAAACTAAGAGCTGGTTCTTTGAAAGGATAAACAAGATTGACAAACCTCTAGCCAGGCTCACCAAGAAGCAAAGAGAGAGGACCCAAATAAACAAAATCAGAAACGATAGAGGTGAAATAACAACAGACCCCACAGAAATACAAATGATTGTTAAAAAATACTATGGACAGCTCTACTCCAACAAACTAGACAACCTGGAGGAAATGGACAAATTCCTAGAAAAATACAACATTCCAAAACTCAATCAGGATGAATTGTATATTTTAAAAGTCATTATTTTTTAATAAGAGGTCCTATAATTTGAATGAAAAGATATTAAGCTCACAGGGTTTATCCAATTTTGGCAGAAGCGATGAACAGTAGAAGGAAGCAAAAGGAAGGATTGTTCGATCTTGGTGTCTCGCTATGGAGGAGTAAGCAGATGAACAACTCACAAATAAAAAAGATAATTATGTTGTCATGGATGTAGGTGATAATGCCTGTCTCACCACTTACCCTTTGTCATCACAATCCAGACACATGACACTCCTTTTATTTCTTTGAACACAACAATTTTTTTCCTCTGTTTAGATTTTTACACATACTTTCCTCCTGCTCAATATACGCTTCTTCCTCTCTCTCTTCTCTAACTGTACTCATCCTTCAGATCTCACTCCCCCCCCGCCCCTGCGCCTGAAGAATTCCACAACTTCACAAATTAAATTATGGCTCCCAGTAAGATTGCCCTTCTGTAGCAGTTATGATCATTAATAAAAGCATCTTTATTGGAGGGTCATTTGTTTATCAAATCTTCCCTGTTAGAATGAATGTTTATCACTGTAAGCTGAGTGTCCAGAATAGTTTAGCACAGTGGCTGGCAAACAGCGGCTCACTAGCCACATGCAGCTCTTTGGCCCCTTGAGTGTGGCTCTTCCACAAAATACTGACTTCTGCACATGGGCCACGAAGTTTCAATTGCACTGTATGTGCGCGCCCGCATGTGGTACTATTAAATAAATGAAGTTTCTAAGTTCAGTTCCAGACCTATTAAATCTCCATCAACACAGAGATTCCAGATGGTAATGTTCAGAAAAAAATTTAAGATATGTACCTGTGGTTAATAAGAAGAAATGGAACTGCCAGGCCAGCATGGCTCAGTGGTTGAGTGTTGACCTATGAACCAGGAGGTCATGGTTCGATTCCCATTCGGGCCACATGCCTGGGTTGCGGGCTCAATCCCCAATGTGGGGTGTGGAGGAGGCAGCCAATTGGTGATTCTCTCTCATCGCTGATGTTTCTCTCTCTCTCTCCCTCTCACTTTCTCTTTGAAACCAATAAAAGTAAATTTAAAAAAAGAAGAAGAATGCCGAAGCCGGTTTGGCTCAGTGGATAGAGCATCGGCCTGCAGACTGAAGGGTCCCAGGTTCGATTCCGGTCAAGGGCATGTACCTGGGTTGCGGGCACATCCCCAGTAGGGAGTGTGCAGGAGCCAGCTGATCGATGTTTCTCTCTCATTGATGTTTCTAACTCTCTATCTCTCTCCTTCCTCTCTGTAAAAAATCAATAAAATATATTTTAAAAAAAGAAGAAGAAGAAGAAGAAATGGAACTAAAGGTAAAGTTTTGGCAGCTTCCAAAAAAAGGTCTTTGGCGTTTTTGAGGATGAAGGATCGCTTCCAAAGGGAAATGGATATAAAGAAAAGAGCAGGTGAATGTAGATCAGGCCCATCTTGTTGATTTCTTTATCATTTTCCCTTTATCCTCCTTTATCCTATCCTGTTTGAGTCTTTTTATCTTGTTCTTACTTGAACTGGAAACAGGGTGTCAGCTTAACTAGCACTAAATTAACTACAGCCTTAACCGTGTGAAGTGAAGTTGGGCTCCAGGACAAGCTTGCTGTTTTCTATCTTGGCAGCTTACACTTGGCTTCTAGCTTCTCTACTTCTCTGCATGGCTGGG
Source organism: Myotis lucifugus (assembly GCF_000147115.1). Lineage (NCBI taxonomy): Eukaryota > Metazoa > Chordata > Mammalia > Chiroptera > Vespertilionidae > Myotis > Myotis lucifugus. The sequence goes on along the minus strand of NW_005876488.1, from coordinate 7,282 downwards.
AAAGATAGGCAGCAAATGTAGGAGCAGATTCTTAGACAAAACATTTTTAATACCATGGAAATGCTAGGAATTCATAGGGCCCCCTTCTTTCATAGCCAGCAGATTCATTATGTTGTTTAGGATTCATTCAATAAGTATTTATTAAATGCCTATTCTATGCCATCCCCTAAGCTTAGTAATAAAGGGTGCTACCCTAAAGGGACCCACAGTCTGGTGGGCTAAGAGAAAACAAATAGTTAATCAAACAATATTCAATGACTAATTCAAGATCCCATTAAGGGATGTGGCGGGGGGAGCAGTGCAACCAAAACATGAGAGGGGTTGGTCAAGTGGGCACCTAGGAGGAGATGATGTCTAAGCTGATAACATGAGGCAGAACAGCTATGCAAATGGAGAGGAGAAGAGTTTCAGGTAGAGGAAGCAGCTCTATGAAAGGCTTGAAGCAGAAAATTACTTAGGATAATCAAAGACCTAGTAAGGCAGGAGCAGAGTGGACCAGAGGAAGTGGATTTGTGATGGAGGCAGGGATCCAATCCTGTAGAGCTCCATGACTGTGTCTGGAACTTCAGATGCCTGTGAACACTAATGGGTTTAAGCACAGAAGCCACATGATCCCAGGGAGCAACCTCGGGTATTCTAACACTAGACTTTCAAGAAGATGGTCCTGTACAATTTGTGCTCCAAGCCATTCTCAAAATTCCAAGTTAGAAGAAACTGAAAGGAATTTGAACCATGCAGTCATGATAAGATAAGAACCAATATGTCAGTATTTAGTGCTTGCATTACTTTAATGAGTCATTTTAAAGAAAAAAATTAAAAACCTGTTATTTATGTCCACCAATGGCCAAAAGAAAGGCAACACACTTTATATAATGAGCTGAAAAGAATGTAGGACATTACCTTGGTTTCAACATTTTCCTAACAGAGAAGGTTGTTCGATACAGAACAAATTCCCTAGAGCCTCTTCCTGAGGCCATTAGCAATTAGATACTCATTTGTCTGAAATAATTGCCATGTCTAAAGTAAAAAATAAAAATAAAAAAACAAAACAAAAGTATAGACTGGACTTTCTTTCAAGTTTCTTCTGAGATAAATAATCCAAGAATCTCCAAGAGACTTCAAGTTGTCCAGTAAAGAGAATCTGGCAAATTTGTAGGTATTTGATAAATGTTAACTGATTTCTGGGCTGAGAGTAGATAGATAATATTGCTGGGGAGGGGAATATCTGAATAATGCTGAGAATCTGATTTTTAACAATCACCATCATACATAAGAAACATCCCAGGTAATACTTTGAAATGTTCTCAGCAGCCCTTGAGTCAGTCAAATTCAATTTGGTGTGATCTGAAGAACACAAAACACATGGGAGATGTGGCGAGTCAGCAGGTACCAGGAGGCAGCCAGTAGGGAAAAGGGAGGCCAGCCACAATCTGGAAGCAGTTGAATACTTGGGATGAGCCTTGCCAAGTAGGGTGGAAAAAGCAATGAAAGGCCAGAGGATGTAGAAGATGGAGCCCAAGGTAGCAGAAGCCCCCTAGGAAGGAATGTGCCCACTGGCACAGGCACTAAATTGCCTGCCAAGCAGGAGATAGCTCAATGGAAAACATCTAAATCAGGTCAGGCCAGCCCACTGGCAGCAAGCAAGCCCATCTATGGGGTAGTAACAGCAGTGCCAAAGGTAAAATCAGTACATCCAGAGGAACATGAGATGGGCAATATCCTCAGCATGGGTTTAACGGAAGTCCACCAACTGGCAAGGGCAATCCATTTTAGCAAAACAGGAGAGCAGTGTGCAAAAGCCAAGAGATGTGATTTGAGCTGTGCCAAGTAAGCAAAATGGTCTCGGAGGAAATACCAGCTTCCTACCAACCAGAAGGCCTCTGGCAGTGTGAGATCTGCATACATAGCCAAGTGAGGTTGGGCAAGGACCATGGCAGCAGGCACATCGGACACGCAGAGGGTGTAAAGCCAACAGGGCCCATCCATACAGCTTCGCAGGGGCCAAGCATGGCTTGCAAGACTGGGAACACTGGACAGGAGTCTGAAAATTGAGCTTTGAACTCTGTCTTGCCATTAACTGCAAGAACCTGACTTGAATCTCTGCCTCTCTTGAGAACCCATTCCTTATTGACGTCTAGAAACTTCAGGTCTCTCTCCCCAAACTGAATTCCAGCCTTGAGCTGAGAGTGAGGTGTCCCAAATGCTGATAGCTTTCCATAATGCCATCCTCCTACTCTGAGATTCCTGGTTGTCTAACCATCTAAGAAACTGCTGGTTCTGTCTTCTTCCTTAATGCATGTTGCTTTTTCTGCGTTTCAGTCTCTGCTCCTGCATACTTTATCCCACGGCCTAAACTATTCTCCATCACCTTTGCCTCAGATACCCTTTTCTAGAACTTGTATCACTTCCATGAGCACCATCTCTACTAGTAAGTTGTGGTTTTTCCAGATTGGCCTATTTATTGAAAGTGCTGCAGGACAAAATACAACATGATAAAATTCTCCATTCTGACTTCCACCAGGAAGCCTAAGACTTAAACTAAACATAAGCAAAGTCACAGTCATATTACAGTTTAAACATCCATTTCCCCCTTTAAAACTACGTGCTATCAGGTCCGAAATCACCTCATCCTTTAAATTCATAATGTAAAAAAATCTATCTTAGAACATATCTTCTGCACCATAGTAAATGATGACATCAATTGCTTGACTATCAGCTCTATCTAGCACAAGCTTTGAGGTGGGGGTACCAGGAAATCTCAGAGCTTGCTTTCCCTCCTACATTGATTTATAAGAATCAATTGTAGGGTGTTTCTTTGGTTGTTGAGAATATTGGGGAAGAGATAAAGGTGGCTGATGTGGTGAAAGAAAATGAGTGGTGCACAAGAATCTATAAAAACTCAGAAAGTCATGAATCAAAGGAAATACTTTATATACTTGCTATAAAAAGTAAAGTGTATCTGATAAGTTTATGCACATTTTGGTATTAATACAGCATCATGCTTTAATTCTTCCGTGACTTTCATCCCCCTTAATAGTAGGTGAACATACTTTTAAAATGTTTTTCTTTCATAATATTCTAGTTTGATCCTTTATATATCTACTAGAGGCCCGGTGCATGAATGCATACACCAGTAGGGTCCCTTTGCCTGGCCTGTGAGATTGGGCTGAAACTGGCTCTCTGACATCCCCTGAGGTGTCCTGGATTGCAAGAAGGTGAAGGCCAAGCCAAGGGACCCCACCAGTGCATGATTGGGATAGGGGAGGGTCACAGGAGGTTGGCCAGATGTGTAGGGACCGTGGGAGGCTCCAGGGTGTATCGGTCTCATCTCGCTCAGTCCTGATCAGCCGGACCCCAGCAGCAAGCTAACCTACCTGTTGGAGTGTCTGCTCCCTGGTGGTCAGTGCACCTCACAGTGAGCAGTTGAATGGCCTTAGCATATTATGCTTTGATTGGTTGAACGGACAACTGGATGACCAGACATTTAGCATACTAGCCTTTTATTATATAGGATGATGTCTGTGGTGACTTCTCTGCTCTCATTTTAGATTTTGTTTATATGGGTTTTTTCTCTTTTTTTTCCTTAGTGAGTCTAGGCAGGAGGTTGTCAATTATATTAACCTTTTCAAAAAACTAGATCTTTGTTACTGTTGTTTTAATTTTTTTGCATAGCCTTTTCGTTCTCTATTTCATTCAATTCTGTTCCAATTTTTTATTATTTACTTTATTCTTCTCATTTTGGGTTGCTTATGCTCTTCCTTTTCTAGTTCTTTAAGATGTGATGTTAGGTTATTTACTTGAGATTTCACTTGTTTCTTGAGATAAGCCTGTAATGATATAAACATCCCTCTTATTACTGATTTTGCTGCATCCCAGAAGTTTTGATATGTTATATCGTCATTCTCATTTGTCTCTATATTTATTTGATTTCATATTTTATTTTTTGACCCAGTCACTTTTAGTAGTATGTTGTTTAATCTCCACATATTGGTGGTGGCCAAGACATGGAAACAACCAATGTGTCCTGAGATAGAGGACTGGATAAAGAAGATGTAGTACATATACCCAATGGAATACTACTCAGCCATAAGAAAAAATGAAATAGTGCCATTTACAACAACATGGATGGTCCTGGAGAACTTTATGCTAAGTCAAAAAAGTCAATCAGAAAAAGCTAAGAACCATATGATTTCACTCATATGTAGGATATAAAATTGAAACTCATAAACACAAATAGCACTGTGGTGGTTGCCAGAGGGAAGTGGGTGGGGGTGAAGAGTATCCTAATATATGGTGACAGGAGAAGATTTTACTTTGGGTGGTGAGCACATGATGCAATAAACAGATCTTGTAACAAGAAACTCACACCTGAAACCTATATGTTCATGTTGACCGATGTCACCCTAATACATTTAATAAAAATAATAATTAAAAAAATCTGCATTTAGCTCAGGCAAAAATTAAAATAAAAAATGAACAAATAAATTGTTTTTCTGATTGGATTTTCCATTATCTGAATCCAGATTTCTTCCCAGAGTTAGTTTTCTGACCTCTCCCTGATGTTTGGCCCTCTACCTATGTGTACCCTGGACTTATTGACCTTCATGCAGTTCCTCAAATATGCCACCCATTTATTTCCTCTGGGCACTTCCTTCTGAAACACTTATCCCAAAGCTTTCCTTTGGTTGATCATCTCCTTCTCATGATTCTAAGTTCTTCTTAGAGGTCGTTTTCCTGATTCCCCCATAGGCTGCATGGTTTTTCCCTTTTGCTATCTACTCCCATAGTGCTTTTCCATTATACCACTAATAGCAAGGGCCACACTCATGCCTGCCCTTTTGGGGTAGAAATGAAAGATGATGTATGTCCTATGCACCTCTGTACCAGCTAGTTATTTGTGTTATTCTTAGTTGAGAATGGAAGTAGTCTTCCCCTACATGACTCAAATGCCTTAAAGACAATACTCACTGACTGGTCAGTGAAAACAGTCTAGGTTGGAGAAGCAAGACTCAGGCCACCAAGCTTGTTGGAACAGGATAAATTTGTGTTTGTGGAGTTTGATGCTTGTGAACTTTTTCCTCCGTCTGTCCTAGAATAGTGGTGGGTTTTCTCTATGGCTTGGACTTATGAAACTAATGAAAGGAACTGTACAAAATAACTAGAAATCAGTGTGGGAATAATCAGACTTCATTTAATTTTATTTTGAATAGAGAACACAAGGCATTATGTTGAAGATACCCTTATGTCTGAATGCTACCTGTCATTTCTGAATGTTTGGTCACTGTGCTGAAAAATAACTAATGAATTAGAGTGAGGATAGAGAATATTCTCCATTAAAACTAATTTTCTAAAATAGTCTAGTATCTACTATGGTATTTTGCACACAAAAGGCCCTCAGTAAATATTGGTTGATTGACTTATGCTGAAAGGTATATCATAGGAGAAGTGTACCGTACAGAATCAAAATTATCAATAAAGTTACTATATACTATATATATTATTCGTTTTACCTTAATGGTACCATCACTTTTTCAGAATAAATAAAGATTATTTTGATAATGAGTTTCTTCTTTAAATGTTTTCTTTCTAAGCCCTGTATTACTTTCCACCTCAAAACCAACTGTGGCCAATCATGGTATGCAAAACATATGCCTCTTGATTCACTGTAACTACAAAATTCCTAAAATAATTTGGTATGTTAGGAGCTTAGAAGTAAAATTAATATGATTCAAAATGCTGCTATTGGCTCTGGGAAGTAGAAAGGAGAAATTATAAAGAAGTGGCAATGTCTGAGTAGGCATTAGCTTTGATCAACCTCAGAGTCCTCACAGTAAAGCAGTCAAAGGCAGCTAAACAATGCAGCATCATGTTAATGCCTACACACACACACACACACACACACACACACACACACACACTTTTTTTAGTGGAACCATTGCTACAGGGTCATAACCCTACTCCAGAGACCACAGGACACAAACCTGTGAGATGTGCCATACCAAGGGATAAACCAGTCCTTATCCTGATGCTCCATTCACACTTTGCATTCTGGTGCCTCCATCAAACTTATCTTACATGAGGACTCCAAACATTTGTAGGCCCTCTGTCCCAGGTTCAGAGTGGGATATATCAGAGTGAAACTCTCTCCCACCATTGCTGCCAGTCTTTGTGATTTACATTCCATGCATACAATGCTGCTCTCAGTGCAGAAGATTGTCAGCCATGGAAACCTGGGTTTAGAGTGTCACCATGCATGGGATCTTTATTGTCCTGAGTTTTGATGTCCTGTGCTATTACATGTTCTGCCCTGCAAGACCTGAGTCCCACCTGTGACAACCAGCATTATGCATAAAAGAGCACTATAGCATGAGACAGCATGCACACATCTGAGTTGGTGGGCATTGCTAGCTTCTGCTTCCAGTCTCCAGGGAAGATTGCAGCCAAATCAGTATCTTTGGTTCCCACAACCCAAAGCAGATTTCCTGCAGCTTCTTCTTAAGGGAGTAAAAGCTGCTTAGAGCAGCGTGTAAATTCATGGCAAGAAGCAATAAAGGTGAGTTTTATACATTCCCATTATTGCTTCTACGTCTTTGCAATAATGTTTATTGACATGTTTGAATGGAGCACAAGCTGCAGTTCGGTTCAACTGCCTGTGAAAATGGGACATTTGTCAAGAAACAAACTTCGCAGTTTTTAGTAGCTCTGACAGTGGGTATTAGAAAAGATATTGATGGGAAAAGAAGAGAGAGTAGGCAGGCCTAGGGGGAGAGTGTTAAGGAATATACTCAGACAGATGCCTACAGTGGAGGAAGAGGGGCTCACTGAGGATGGAAAATTGAACACTAAATACATTGAGGGACTACCGGTTGCTTGGAAGCATATGCACTTGTATGAGAAACATCAACAAAAGCTCTCTTTGTCTCCTCTACAGAGATGCTTTTCATGATTTGAGTCCCACTTTGTCCCTCCTCCCCCCTGTCTATCTCCAATGATAATCCAGTTCCTATGAGTGTGTGTATCACTTTGTTCTTCAGGATTCTCATGAACTAAACAGTGACCACAGAAACTACTTAGCATATAACCTGCCTTAGGCCATAAAATCTGTCACTCTGCCATTCATAGGGAACATGCTTACTGTAGGTGTGAGGCACTGTGTTAGGACCTAGGGCTGTGAACAGACCTTCTGCCAGGGACTCTGCAGTCTCATAACAAAGCATGTTGCACTCATTAACAATATAGAACCATTCACACATATCAAGCTCAAAAATGGTCTAGTGGTATT
>NW_005876487.1:0-9922 GCF_000147115.1 Myotis lucifugus | reverse complement strand
CATTTTAGAACATTTTTATCACTCCATGCAGAAACCCCATCACCATTAATAGTCACTCCTCATTTCCCCCATACTCCAAAGCCTAAGCAACTATTAATCCACTTTCTGTCTCTTTAGATTTGCTTCTTCTGGACATTTCATATAAATGGAATCATATAAAATGTGCTTTTATTTGTCACTGCTGTTTTTTCATTTAGTGTAATGTTTTCAAGACTCATCTATGTTGTAGCATGTATCAGTACTTCATTTCTTTTATTATCAAACTAGTGACCCAGTGCACGAAATTCATGCATGGAGGAGGGAAGGGGGTCCCTTAGCCCAGCCTGCATCCTCTCGCAATCCAGGACGCTGCGTGCACCAGTGACCATACTTTTTATACCGGTGAAAGGCATCATGCTATTCTATGGGCAGGTACATTTTTTTGCCCTTATTATTAAAAAAAGTACATAACATGATCCTTCTCAGGCAGTAGTACCATTTTCCCCATCTTATGGGTGGAAAAACTGAAACAGAAGTTAAGTAATTGGCTTTGTCACATAGTTACAAGTGTCAGAATCAGGGCTGACCACAAAATGTGCAAGCCAGAGTCCATCACTGCATCATCCTATTTTTTCAGTGTTAGAGTATCCTTGCCAGGTTTTAATTTTTTTTAATTAAATTTTTATTGTTCAGATTATTACATTTGTTCCTCTTTTTTTTCCCCCCATAACTCCCCACCTTCCAGCTCCCACCCCACCCTCCACCCTCACTCCCCACCCACTGTCCTCATCCATAGGTACACGATTTTTGTCCAGTCTCTTCCCGCATCTCCCACACCCCTCCCCCCCCAAGAATAGTCAGTCCATTCCCTTTCTATGTCCCTGATTCTATTATAATCAACAGTTCATTCTGTTCCTCAGATTATTTATTCACTTGATTCTTAGATTCATTTGTTGATAGATGCATATTTGTTGTTCATAATTTGTATCTTTACCTTTTTCTTCTTCTTCCTCTTCTTAAAGGATACCTTTCAGCATTTCATATAATACTGGTTTGGTGGTGATGAACTCCTTTAGCTTTTCCTTATCTGTGAAGCTCTTTATCTGACCTTCAATTCTGAATGATAGCTTTGCTGGATAAAATAATCTTGGTTGTAGGTTCTTGGCATTCATCACTTTGAATATTTCTTGCCACTCCCTTCTGGCCTGCAAAGTTTCTGTTAAGAAATCAGCTGACAGTCGTATGGGTACTCCCTTATAGGTAACTGAGTTTCTTTCTCTTGCTGCTTTTAAGATTCTCTCTTTGTCTTTTGCTCTTGGCATTTTAATTATGATGTGTCTTGGTGTGGTCCTCTTTGGATTCCTTTTGTTTGGGGTTCTCTGCGCTTCCTGGACCTGTAAGTCTATTTCTTTCACCAGATGGGGGAAGTTTTCTGTCATTATTTTTTCAAATACGTTTTCAATATCTTGCTGTCTCTCATCTTCTGGCACCCCTATAATTCTGATGTTGGTACGTTTGAAGCTGTCCCAGAGGCTCCTTACACTATCTTCGTATTTTCGGTTTCTTTTTTCATTTTGCTTTTCCGGTTGGGTGTTTTTTGCTTCTTCGCATTTCAAATCTTTGACTTGATTCTTGCACTCCTCTGGTCTGCTGTTGGGAGTCTGTATAATATTCTTTATTTCAGTCCGTGTATGCTTAAGTTTTAGTTTTTTCTTTATCACAACATCGAGGGTCTCATTAGATTTCTTGTAGATCTCATTAAGTTTATCAGCGGCTTCTAGACAGTTCTTGAGAGACCTTAAAAGTGTGGTTCTGAACTCAATATCCTCCCTTGATAGTTTTGTCCTGTTTCTTTGTCTCCGCATTTTTTACGCTTTCTTGGTGCACCCCCTAGTGGTCTTTGTGCGCAGTCTTGTTGTAGTTAAGCCTTGATTGTTGTAGTTAATACTAGAGGGATTTGACCTCCAGGCTGACTGGCTCTGAGAATCAGCTGTGTCTGCAGTGGGAAAACTTCTGTCCTCTGGAGAGGTGCTAATCTAGCCTTTGCCTGAGGCTATCCGGCAAATGGCACTGCGCAGGGCTTGGGCGGGGCAAGTCGCATGGGATCAACAGGGCAGGCGGAGGGATCAGTTATGGCTGCTCTCAGTCCCGTTCCCAGAGGCTCTGCTTCTCAGAATTTCAGCAACCGCTGCAAACCTTGGAGAGAATGCTGCCCTGGCGTTCCGACCGATGCCAGACAATCCAGCTTCTCCCGTTTGAGTCTGAGTCCCTAGAGACTCGCCTGGATCTGGAGCGCAGAGCCTGGGACTCCCTCCCGATTGAAAACGACAACAGCGCCCTCAGCCACAAGCCCACTCCATGCGCACCTGCGTACCTTTGTATTTTCCACACTGCTCCTCCTCTGAGCCTCAGTATGCTGTTCTCTTTCCTTCTAGTTGAAGAATCTCTCCTCAGCCAGCCTTCCTGTGGTTCTGGGTGATGTCCGTTCTGTCTTTTAGTTGTATTTTTGAAGTGGTTGTTCGAGGCAGCAAACTCCGGTGTTTACCTATGCCGCCATCTTGGTTTTTCCCATTTATTTTTGAAAAATTAAATATATACATATTTTTAAATATGAACCCCGGACATGTGCCTTTTACCGGAATCAAACCTAAGACCCTTCAGTCTGCAGGCCAACCCTCTATCCACTGAGCCAAACAAGCTGGGCTATATAAATATATTTTTATTGATTTCAGAGAGGCAGGGAGAGGGAGAGAGAGATAGAAACAGAAATGTTGAGAGAGAATCATTGATTGGCTGCCTCCTGCATGCCACCCACAACCCGGGCAAGTGCCCTGACCCAGAATCAAACCTGAGACCCTTAGGTCCGTAGGCCCATGCTCTATCCAAAGAGCCAAAATGGCTAGGTCCCCTTTGATTTTTAGATAGCGTGGAAGGGAGGGGCGGAGGGGGCGAGACTAAGAAACATTGATATGAGAGATACATGGACCAGTCGCCTCCTGCTCAGGTCCCGACCCAGGTTGGTGAGGCCTGCAACCCAGATACATGCCCTTGACCGGGAATCAAATCCGGACCTTTCTGGTCCATGGGCCAATGCTCTAACCATTGAGAAAAAATGGGCCCTTTTTTGCTTTTTTTAAAAAATAAATCTTTATTGTTCAGATTATTACAGATGTTCCTCTTTTTTCCTCCTATAGCTCCCCTACACCTGATTCCCACCACACCCAATGCCCTTGCGCCCCACCACTGTACTCATCCAAAGGTGTACTATTTGTGTCCAATCTCTGCCTGCACCCCTCACACCCCTTTCCCCCCGAGAATTGTCAGTCCACTCCTTTTCTATGCCCCTGCTTCTATTATATTCACCAGTTTATTCTGTTCATCAGATTTTTTTTAATTGACTTAATTTTTAGATTTCCTTGTTGATAGATATGTATTTGTTGTCTCTTTGTTGTTCATAATTTTTATCTTTAACTTTTTCTTCTTCTTCCTCTTATTAAAGAATACCCTTCACCCTACCCGGCTTGGCCCAGTGGATAGAGCGTCAGCCTGCCGACTGAAGGGTCCCAGGTTCGATTCCAGCCGAGGGCACATGCCTGGGTTGTGGGCTCGATCCCCAGTAGGGGGTATGTAGGAGGTAGCCGATCAATGATTCTCTCTCATCATTTGTGTTTCTATCTCTCTCTCCCTTTCCCTTCCTCTCTGAAATCAATAAAGAAATATAAAAAAGAAAAAACAATTCAGCTAAGTAAATTTGAAAATCAAATTGGCTTAAAAAATAAAAAAAGAATACCCTTCAACATTTCATATAATCCTGGTTTGGTGGTTATGAAGTCCTATAGCTTTTTCTTGTTTGTGAAGCTCTTTATCTGACCTTCAATTCTACATGATAGCTTTGCTGGGTATAGTAATCTTGGTTGTAGGTTCTTGCTATTCATCACTTTGAATATTTCTTGCCACTCCCTTCTGGCCTGCAAAGTTTCTGTTAAGAAATCAGCTGACAGTCGTATGGGTGCTCCCTTATAGGTAACTGAGTTTCTTTCTCTTGCTGCTTTTAAGATTCTCTCTTTGTCTTTTGCTCTTGGCATTTTAATTATGATGTGTCTTGTTGTGGTCCTTTTTGGATTCCTCTTATTTGGGGTTCTTTTCGCTTCATGGACTTGTAAGTCTATTTCTTTTATCAGGTAGGGGAAGTTTTCTGTCATTATTTTTCAAATAGGTTTTCACTATCTTGCTCTCTCTCTTCTTCTGGCATCCCCATAATTCGGATGTTGGTACGTTTGAAGTTGTCCCAGAGGCTAATTACACTATCTTCTTATTTTTGGATTCTTTTTTCTTTTCGGGATGGGTGTTCTTTGCTTCCTCGTATTTCAAATCTGTGACTTGATTCTTGGGATCCTCTAGTCTGCTATTGGATCTCTGTATATTATTCTTTATTTCAGTCAGTGGATGCTTAATTTCTGACTGGTCCTTTTCCATTTTTTTGGCATTCTCATTAAGATCCTTGAAGGTTTCACTAAGTTCCTCGGAGGTTTGTTGAAGATTCTTGAATAACCTTATAACTGTGGTTTTGAACTCTATATCCAGTAGTTTGCTTTCCTCCATTTCTTTCATTTGTGACATGTTTCTTTGTCTCTGCATTTTGGCTGCTTCCCTGTGTTGAGAGAGTGGCTTTGTGTGGTATGCGTCCTATTGGGCCCAGTGGCTCAGCCTCCCCAATCACCTGAGGTGGACACTCTTGGTGCACCCCTCTGTGAGCTGGCTGCACAGTCTTGTTGTAGTTAAGCCTTGATTGCTGTTGGTATCCCTGGGAGGAAATGACCTCCAGGCCAATTGACTGGGAAGACCGGGTTTGTATATAGTGAAAGAACTGCTGTGCTGGAGACACCCTGATGGGGCAGGACTTGCTTCAGTGGGGCTTTGGTGCTCACTGAGTCTGCCTCTTGAGTGTGTCACTTGTGGGTCTGAGGAGTTGAAATCTGGTATCAGACTACTGGGTACACTGGCTCCTGGATCTCCAATGAGGTGCAAAATTAGCTGCTGCGTGAGTCCACCCAGCAGGAGCTACAGCGAGATGTGCAGATTTCTCCTCTTTGTTTGGGGTTTGGAAGTTTTGGAGCTCTCTGATCCAGCTGCAGTTTGTTAGGTTAGGCTGCAAAAGGACAGGAGATTCATTTGCGCCTCTGTGCACAGCTTGGGTGGGGTTGTAAATTGGGTGGGGCGGGGTCACAGAGAATCACCAGGGAGGAGCAAACAACGATGGCTGTCCGTCAGCCGTCTCAGCATCTCTGCAACTCCGTGTCCCCGAGTCCCGTGCCCCCACGGTACCGTGCCCCCATGGTAACAGTGAGCAGCTCTGCGAGAAAGCCACCCTCGCTTTCCGACCCACTGCCAGACAGTTCAGTTTCTCTCCATAGGATTCTGGGTCCCCAGAGTATCGCCGGAAACGAGTTCAGTGCAGTCGGAAGCTTGTATCTCCCTTCGGAATGAAAAAAAACTGCGCACAACTTTGGAGCCTGTTTTGTGTGCCTCTGTACCTCTGCTCTTGGCGCCTCCACACCTGCTAACCAGTCTAAATGTGCATTTTTCTTTCCTTCTAGTTGTAGAACTTCCACTCAGCCAGCTTTCCCGTGGTTCTGGATGATAGCCATTTTGTCTTTTAGTTGTTGTTTTAATGTGGTTGTGGGGGGTGGCACGTACAGGTATATACCTTATGCCGCCATCGTGGTTCTCCCTGTTTTTGCTTTTTAAATTTTTATTTAATTTATTGTAGTGATACTGGTTAATAATATATAGGTTTCAAATGTAACCTCTTTTAAAAAATATTTTTTTATTGATTTATGAGAGAGAGGAAGGGAAGGAGGGAGGCAAGAAGGGAGGCAGGGTGGAAGAGAGGGAGGGAGAGAGGGAGGGAGGGAGAAAGAGAAACATGAATATGAGAGAGAAACACCAATCAGCTGCCTCCTGCACGCCCACCCCAACTGGGGATCGAGCCCATAACCTGACCATGTGCCCTGACTGGGAATCAAACCAGTAACCTTAAGTGCCTGGGACAACACTCAAGCAAATGAGCCACATCAGCCAGGGCATGAAACCTCTTTTTTAAAACTTAATGTAGCATGAACATTTTCTTATGTCATTAAAAAGTATTTAAAAATTATTTTAATGAATTGCATCATGTATTTAAACTGTAATGTATCTATATACAGTGAAATGCTGTTATGCCCAGAGTTCGGGGTCCCCAATAATCCACCACCAGGGAGCCTTTTCCGATGCAAAAGCAAAGGGTCTTTTATTCAAACCTGGGACTTGGTCCCCCTCCTGCCTCCATTACTGGATGCAAGAGAGAGCCCCTAGTACCAAGAGAACAAAGAATTTATAGGGCTTGAGGTTGGGGGGTGGGGGCACACTCTGACCACTGATTTGGTTGATTCCGGTTGGACTAGTCTGTTAATAATGCAAGGGCCGAAAGTCAACAGCATCAGGAGGATTACAAGGGGTCCACCGAGGTCCGCTGTCTTGTTGAGGGTGATCTGCAGCGGGTGTGCCTCGTTAGAGGTCACCTTCCAGTCAGGCTCCTTGCTGTCCTGGGCACAGAAGGAACTGGGCTTGTGACCTGGCAGAGACAAACTATAACAAATGGTCCGGTGGAAGGGAAAGAAATCATTTTAGTTTTAACAACCTCTATTGAAATAGGATTTTTCTTCTTAAAATTCCTCTATGGCTATCAAAAAGCCAAATCAATATTAATTTATCTACTGTATTCAATTTGGCCTGATGTTTGCATAAACACAACAAGAATGGTAACTGACTACCTTTGCTGGAATTTCATGACTGAATCTTAACGTGCCCCGTAGGGCCAGGAAGCCAAGCCATTCAGCCGCCATCAGGCCTGCCTGCAGCATCTGCTGAGTTAGGTGAATCCCTCACCTGTAGCAACTCCACCTGAGCCCACGCTCTAGGCTTTAAGCCCATCTCAGTAGCCCTTCTACTCGTTGCGGCCCAGAGTGAGTGGGGCTTCCGCAGGGATGCAGAGGCATCCTTACTGCTCCCCTTCTACTCGTACCAACCGCCAGTGATGGTAGGGCATGGGCCTGACGCTCCAGTGCCAACCATCTTCAGGGCTCCCAAGCAGGATACCAGGCTTTTCCTGTGGCACTCTTAATTGGCTTCAAATCTTCAGAGCTCAGACAGGTTTTTTTAAAACATGATATCCCAGTCAAAGTTTCCGGTTAATAAAATTACTATTGAAAACCGGTCTTATTGATTTCATGCAAAGAAATGTATTGCCATGACTTATTAAGCATTGCCAGATTTCAGAGGAATTATATAAGGAGAAAAACATACTGATCTGCTCTAAGATCTTCTGATTTTTCTTGTTAGTCCTTTCAACGTTTTTCTTCTCCTTTTTATTATATATATAATCTTTCTAAATTTCATACTTTCAGATTAGCCTTTAAACCTTTTTTTATGTTCTTTAAAAATGCACAACCATGCCTCAGACCTTTCATTCCAAATAGGCTTTTCCCAGCTCTCTACAGCCGAGGTTTGTACCATCCCTGACAGTACAGGCTGCCAACTGTTAGCTGTCTCTTAATAGAGACCAAAACCTGATGGGTATTCTTCTTTGCCCAGTTGGGCACCTGCCCTCTTGGCAGCCAGACACCCTCTACTCTTGGGGTTCACCCCACACAGTCCCCTTCCAGGATAGCCAACATACATTCAAACCTGCAAGAGAATCAAGGTTAATATAACATATCAATACAATAAAACATAATATTGGCTAGGAAAGGCTGTGCTGAGACATCTGTGGCAAAAGTGGTTTCTGCTTCCATTAGAGGGACCAGGTCAACTGGTAAATATAGGAATTCATGAACCACCTGATGGCCGCCTAACTGACATCGGCGGGGGCAGCAGACAGTCTGCAGCTGTGGTCCCGGTAGCTCCAATAATGGTGACTTCCTGTCCTGAGAGGGGAGCTACCTTCTGAGTAACTACCGAGTGCTCTGCCGCTGTATCAACCGTAAAGTTCACAGTCTGGCCCCCGATCTTCATTTTGACCATCCGCTCATGGGGGCCCAGTTGGAAAAAGCCCAGTCTGTCCTAGTCAGAGTCCGCTGTTGCCAGTCCGAGGAGGTCTGCCTCAGGCGGCTCTGGCCAATAGCGGCTGGGTGGTTTAGATGGCCTTGCCAGCTTTTTCTGGCCTGCTACTAAACTTTACTCTGTCCCTTCTTACACACGCAGAACTGGACCTAAGGCAGCGAGTTTTGTGCAATTTTAAAATTTCTTAACATACATTTTATCACTCATGTTGCAGGGAGGGACCGGGTTGGCTCCTCCTGAATAAAACAACTAATCAAAATAAGGCTTATTTTCTAACTTCATTTGTCCCTGGGTGTGGACAACAAATGACACTAATCAGATTGACATAAACGATTTAACCTTTGTTTAGGGAGGCAAATGCAAAGCATTTACTCCCAAGTGTCATTGGTTTAGGGAAGACAGGATTTCTGCTCAGTTTCCCTATTCTACTTGTCCCAGCTTACTGGTCTATTATGCATTCAATTTTTTTAAAATGTATTCTGGCACAGGAGAAAGTTGTTTTGTTGTACACAGGTAGTTTAACCCCTATATAACTGGGCTTGGACCTCTGCCCAGCAAACTGCAGTCTATAAGTTCAATATGCAGCCTCCAGTTCTTCTAACCCAATGAGGTTTTGGCTAGTCTCTGAGTCAGACTCCTCCTCTCTTGGAGAATTTTAAAGTCCTGATGGCTCCCAGGTTCAGGGAGAGTGCCCTTTTGTTAACCCTTAGGGCCCTGCTTTCTTGCCTTTCAGCACGCACCTCACCGCACCTTCAGCTCCAGCACCTGGGCGTTCTCCAGCTTAGCCTGCACCTGCGCAGGTGCACCTCGGTGCCGCCAGCAGCTACCGCAGCTCCTGTAGGCTCTCGTTGATCCGTGCGCCGCTTCATCTCCACCAGGGGCTTTCCGGCCTTGAGGGCAGCTCAGGCATTCAGCCCCCCCTTCTTTGACCTGGCTCTCAGGGGCTGAGTCTGCCTAGCAAAACAGTTCTAAATCACCAGGGCGGCTTCGGATTTTAGCGTTGTTCCTCCTCTGCTTTTCTATCGGGAGTTTAGGTGTTTTTAATGTATTAGAATTTTTTTATTCTTAGAAACCTTAATCCTTTAATGATTACCAAAAGTGAACATTCAGCAATTTTAGATTAATGTTTATGAACACATTTTATTTATTTTGTTTTTTTGTTTTTTTTTATTGCTTAAAGTATTACAAAGGGTATTACATATGTGTCCTTTTTTTCCCCTGCCCTTGACAATCCCCTGGCCTCCCCTACCCCCCAGTGTCTTATGTCCATTGGTTATGCTTATATGCATGCATACAAGTCCTTTGGTTGATCTCTTACCACCCCCCCACCCCCCCACCCTCCCCGGCCTTCCTGCTGCAGTATTACAACCTGTTTGAGGCAGCTCTGCCTCTGTATCTATTATTGTTCAAAAGTTTATAATGGTCTCTATTATCCATGAATGTGTGAGATCATGTGGTATTTTTCCTTCATTGACTGGCTTATTTCACTTAGCATAATGCTCTCCAGTTCCATCCATGCCATTGCAAATGGTAACAGTTCCTTCTTTTTTACAGCAGCATAGTATTCCATCGTGTAGATGGACCAGTGTTTTCTAATCCATTCATCTACTGATGGGCACTTAGGCTGTTTCCAGATCTTAGCTATGGTGAATTGTGCTGCTATGAACATAGGGGTTCATATATCCTTTCTAATTGGTGTTTCTGGTTTCTTGGGATATATTCCTAGAAGTGGGATCACAGGGTCAAATGGGAGTTCCATTTTTTGTTTTTTGAGGAACTCCGTCCTGTCTTCCATAGTGGCTGCACCAGTCTGCATTCCCACCAATAGTGCAGGAGTGTTCCT